>NC_136272.1:72777186-72864686 GCF_964187855.1 Myxine glutinosa | reverse complement strand
AACTCATGGACCCCCTACCATGAGTAAATAGGGGGCGACCCCTTTTCCAACTCATGGATCCCCTACCAGACCCCTTTTCCAACACATGCTTGCGCCGCCAGCTCTCCTCCTCCTTCCTCAGTGCCTGAATTCGTTCTTTTATTCGCTCTTCCCGTTCCTGATTTATTCCCCAAGGGAAAGACGCACTCCTGGTTATCCCAAAGTTATTATCGCGCCCAATTTATCGCCCACAAGATTGTTTATTACCCCTCGGTTACCCTTTGCATTTTTATTGTTTTCCCCAAATGAGCTTCGCGTGGTTTATATCGGTTTCTCCGGTTCAAAGTATGCACCGAGCGCGGTATTTCGAGCCTGGTGGGTCGGCCCTGTTAGCGCACGAATCATTCATTATTCACGAGCGTGTTTAGCATCAAATGCGAGCTTCTTAAGTGCGTTTGATGTCGGTGTCGATCCGTGCGAGGCTGCGTCAATAAAACGGACTCGCACCCGAACACATCAGATAATAGCAAGCACACCTGCTCAGGTAACCAGCATGAGCATCGCAAAGTTTAAGTAGCAATTATTCGAGCGATAGGTGAACTAGGAGTGTGCGCAGCTACCGGGAGAGGGAGCCGCGTGTCTGGTTCGCACACCGCGGGTGTGCAGCGCAGCGAATCGATTCATTAATCGCTCGAATAAATGATCTCTGACGTCTGAGTCCCTGACACGGACAATATTGACCCCTCAAAGAATCACCTTCAGACAAGCTCGTCAGAAGTGCTGTCGTACGTAAAAAAAAAACCCCCGTCGTGCTCACGATTTGAGCAGAGGACAACCGCTTGCATGTTGCAGGTGTGCAAAGGGTGAACGCGATGACACGACACGAGAGGAAAGGGGGCGGGGTTAGAGAGGAGGCTGGGTCAAGGAAACAGGGGGCGGGGTGAAGGAAATAGGGGGCGGGGTGAAGGAAATAGGGGGCGGGGTGAGGTAAATAGGGGACGGGGTGAGGTAAATAGGGGGCGGGTGAGGTAAATATGGGGCGGGTGAGGTAAATAGGGAGCGGGGTGAAAGAAACGAGGTGACAGAGAGGCGAAAAGAGCATGTTGAGTCAGAGGAGTGAGGAGCACTTGAATGATGGACAAGACATCAAGGACAAGACTTGATGTTTTTAAACATCAAGATGGTATTAAAAGTAGGGAGTGTGATGGGTGTGGATAATACGGATAATTGGTGGCGGAAGTGAAGCGGCAGAGAAAGGTCAATGAAAGAGGGCGGTTTACGTGAGAGCGGGACAGGGTGAGCGATTAAGAGGTAGGATGTTTTTGAAGAGAAAGGTTGGACGATTGATACAAAAATAGAGGGTTTCTGAGAAAAGAGAGAAAAGTATTGGGCTATTTTCACTCTTCCAAGAGCCTCGACCTTGTAATAGTTATCGAAAAAGAGGAGAGGGCGGGGTTACACTAACATATCCTCTTACTCACGAACCCAGTTAATGGGTACAAATGCATGCCAGAACGGATAGTGAGGAGAGGATGTAGGATGTGCTGAAGACATATATATATACACGAGCAGAAGTACCCGGCGTTGCCGGGCGGGGTGGATGGGAGGGGAGGGAGGAGGAGAGGAGGGGGAGGAGGGAAGGGGAGAGGTGGGAAGGGGAGGGGTGAGGGGGGAGAGGAGAGGTGGAGGGGGAAGGGGAGGGGGGAGAGGAGAGGGGGAGGGGGAGGGGGAGAGGAGAGGGGGAGGGGGAGGGGGGAGAGGAGAGGGGGAGGGGGAGGGGGGAGGGGGAGGGGGGGAGAGGAGAGGGGGAGGGGAGCAGGGGAGGAGGAGAGAAGGGAAGGGGAGGGGAAGGGAGACGGGAGGGGGAGGGGGGAAGGGGAGACGGGAGGGGAGGGGGGAAGGGGAGAGGGAAGGGGAAGGGGAGAGGGGAGGGGGAGGGGGGAAGGGGAGAGGGGAGGGGGAGGGGGGAAGGGGAGAGGGGAGGGGAGGGGGAGGGGGGAAGGGGAGAGGGGGGAAGGGGAGAGGGGAGGGGGAGGGGGAGGGGGGAGGGGGAGGGGGAGGGGGGGAAGGGGAGAGGGGGGAAGGGGAGGGGGAGGGGGAGGGGGAGAGGAGAGGGGGAGGGGAAGGGAGAGGGGGGAAGGGGAGAGGGGAGGGGAGGGGGAGGGGGAGGGGGGGAGGGGGAGGGGGAGGGGGGGAAGGGGAGAGGGGGAAGGGGAGGGGGAGGGGGAGGGGGGGAGGGGGAGGGGGGGGGAAGGGGAGGGGGAGGGGGGAAGGGGGGGAAGGGGGGGGGAGGGGGGGAAGGGGAGAGGGAGGGGGAGGGGGGGAAGGGGAGAGGGGAGGGGGAGGGGGGAGAGGGGAGGGGGGGGGAGAGGGGAGGGGGAGAGGGGAGGGGGAGAGGGGAGGGGGAGGGGGGAGAGGGGAGGGGGGAGAGGGGAGGGGAGAGGGGAGGGGGAGAGGGGAGGGGGAGAGGAGGAGGGGAAGGAGGAGGAGAGGGGGGAAGGGGAGGGGGAGGATGAGGAGAGGGGAGGGAGGATGAGGAGAGGGGGGGAAGGGGAGGTGGGGGAAGGGAAGGGGAGGTGGGGGAGGGGAAGGGAGAGTGGGGGAGGGGAAGGGGAGGTGGGGGTGGGGGAGGGGAAGGGGAGGTGGGGGAGGGGGAGGGGAAGGGGAGGTGGGGAAGGGGAGGTGGGGGAGGGGAAGGGGAGAAGGGAAGGGGAAGGAGGAGGAGAGTGGGGAAGGGGAGGGGGAGGAGGAGGAGAGTGGGGAAGGGGAGGGGGAGGATGAGGAGAGGGGGAGAAGGGGAGGTAGGGGAGGTGGGGGAGGGGAGGGGAGAGGAGGAAGGGAAGGGGAAGGAGGAGGAGAGGGGGGAAGGGAGGGGGAGGATGAGGAGAGGGGGGGGGAGGGGAGGTGGGGGAGGGGAGGGGGAGGAAGGGGAGGGGAGGGGGAAGGCAGGAGAGGAAGGAGAGTGGCTCATGTTTCTGAGTGAATGTGGCTCACGTTTCTGAGTGAATGTGGCTCACGTCACGTTTCTAAGTGAATGTGGCTCACGTTTCTGAGTTGTGTGATGCCGTTCAGGAAGAAGAAGAAGCCATACTACCAAATTTGTACAGTTCTGGAATTGTTTTATTTATTTGTATTCAAATGTCTGGTAATTGTTTTGTATTTATTTATGCGAATGTGTACTTGTACATAACTGTCATTAATTTTAAAAGGCTTCGGCACTAACAAGCATTTTTTTTAAACATTTTAATTTTTTTTAACTCCAAGAAAACAAACTTTTTTTTTTTCATTATATATATATATATTTCCTAAAACACTCCCAGGCACTCACTGATGAACCACTGAAAGTTTGATGAAGATCCGTTCAGCCATCTCTGAATAAAACGCAGACACACAAAAACTGGACAGACACACACACACACACACACACACACACACACACACACACACACACACACACACACACACACACACACACACACACACACACAAACAACTCGTAAATTCAATTGATTTGACATGATTTGGAAAGTCACACACTCTTTCACTGAGGAGAGGCTTCCGTCTGGCCACTCTGCCATAAAGCCCAGATCGTTGGAGTGTTGCAGTGATGGTTGTCCTTCTGGAAGTTTCTCCCATCGACACACAGGATCTCTGGAGCTCAGCCAGAGTGACCATCGGGTTCTTGGTCACCTCTCTTACCAAGGCCCTTCTCCCCCGATTGCTCAGTTTGGCCGGGCGGCCAGCTCGAGGAAGAGTCCTGGTTGTTCCAAACTTCTTCCATTTAAGAATTATGGAGGCCACTGTGCTCTTGGGAACCTTCAATGCAGCAGAGATTTTTTTGTAGGCTTCCCCAGATCTGTGCCTCTACACAATCCTGTCTCTGAGCTCTGCAGGCAGTTCCTTCGACCTCCTGGCTTGGTTTTTGCTCTGATATGCATTGTCAGCTGTGAGACCTTATATAGACAGGTGTGTGCCTTTCCAAATCATGCCCAATCAATTGAATTTACCACAGGTGGACTCCAATCAAGGTGTAGAAACATCTCAAAGATGATCAAGAGAAATGGGAGGCACCTGAGCTAAATTTCAAGTGTCATAGCAAAGGGTCTGAATACTTATGTCAATGTGATATTTCAGTTTTTCTTTTTAATAAATTTGCAAAACTTTCTAAAATCCTGTTTTCTCTTTGTCATTATGGGGTATTGAGTGTAGATTGATGAGGGAAAAAATGAATTTAAACGATTTGAGCATAAGGCCGCAACATAACAAAATGTGAAAAAAGTGAAGGGGTCTCAATACTTTCTGAATGCACTGTAGATATGCCTACGAGTGGGGTATGCTTACACATTGTGTAAGAAATAACACACCCTGCTTCCTTCCTAGGTACATAATAAATAGAAGCTTTATGATTATAGACAAGCATCACCGACCTCCTGCTAGATATAAATTTATGTTTTTTATTTAATTATCTTACAGACGTGTTTACGATTTTTACGTAAATTTTAATTGAGATTTTTGTTTCACAGTTTACAGTAATAGAAATTACCATTTTCAGCTGATAGATATCGATTGAGTTTTTTTTTTTTTTTACCGACGCGTTTTCAGTTTTTTTACGTACATTTTCCTTTAAGTAGAGGACTGAGTGAGTACCAGTATATGACTGAGTGAGCAAAAGTAGTGGACTGGCTGAGTAAAAGTAGTAGAGGATTAGGTAAGGAAAAGTAGAGGATTTGGTGAGGAAAGTAGAGGATTAGGTGAGGAAAGTAGAGGATTAGGTGAGTAAAAGTAGAGGACTGTGTGAGTACCAGTATATGACTGAGTGAGCAAAAGTAGTGGACTGGCTGAGTAAAAGTAGTAGAGGATTAGGTAAGGAAAAGTAGAGGATTAGGTGAGGAAAGTAGAGGATTAGGTGAGGAAAGTAGAGGATTAGGTGAGTAAAAGTAGAGGACTGTGTGAGTACCAGTATATGACTGAGTGAGCAAAAGTAGTGGACTGGCTGAGTAAAAGTATATGACTGATTAGGTAAGGAAAAGTAGAGGATTAGGTGAGGAAAGTAGAGGATTAGGTGAGTAAAAGTAGCGGATTGGGTGAGCAAATTGCAGTCTGGGTGAATAAGGAGAGTGCTGGATAATTGGGTAGAGGCCTGGGTGATGAGGGAGCGGGTTGGGTGATTAGGTAGGGGACTAGGTCATTAGGTAGCAAGCGGTCTGGGTGATTAGGCAGTGGACTGGGTGATTATAGGACTGGGTGAATAGGTAGAGACTGGGTGATTAGAGGACTGGGCGATTAGAGGACTGGGTGATTAGGTAGATGACTGGGTGATTGGAGGACTGTGTGATTAGAGGACTGTGTGATTAGAGGACTGGGTGATTAGAGGACTGGGTGATTGGAGGACTGTGTGATTAGAGGACTGTGTGATTAGAGGACTGGGTGATTAGAGGACTGTGTGATTAGAGGACTGGGCGATTAGAGGACTGGGTGATTAGAGGACTGGGTGATTAGAGGACTGGGTGATTAGAGGACTGGGTGATTAGAGGACTGGGTGATTAGAGGACTGGGTGATTAGAGGACTGGGTGATTAGAGGACTGGGTGATTAGAGGACTGGGTGATTAGAGGACTGGGTGATTAGAGGACTGGGTGATTAGGTAGATGACTGGGTGATTAGAGGACTGGGTGATTAGAGGACTGGGTGATTAGATGACTGGGTAATTAGATAGAGGACTGGGTAATTCGATAGAGGAATGGGTAAGCAAGAGTAGAGGAATGCCTGAGTAGAGGTATAGGGCTTGGTGAGTTGGTAGGGGACTGGTTGATTCGGGAGAGAACTGTGTGAGATAGGAGAGCACTGGGTGAGATAGGAATGGACTGGGTGAGTAGGTAGATGGCTGGTTGATTAGATGGCAGACTGGGTGAGAAAGGAGAGGACTGGGTGAGATAGGAGAGCACTGGGTGAGATAGGAGAGCACTGGGTGAGATATGAGAGCACTGGGTGAGATATGAGAGCACTGGATGAGATAGGAGAGCACTGGGTGAGTAGGTAGATGGTTGGTTGATTAGATGGCAGACTGGGTGAGATAGGAGAGCACTGGGTGAGATAGGAGAGCACTGGGTGAGATAGGAGAGCACTGGGTGAGATAGGAGAGCACTGGGTGAGTTAGGAGAGCACTGGGTGAGATAGGAATGGACTGGGTGAGTAGGTAGATGGCTGGTTGATTAGATGGCAGACTGGGTGAGAAAGGAGAGGACAGGGTGAGAAATGAGAGGACAAGGTGAGAAATAACACCATTCCCCAGATCTGTTTTGCCCTGTTCTTTTTGCTCACATATTTTTCCCTGTTCACGTGACTCGTGGTTGTCCCTCAAGGCTCCCTCTCCCCTTTGGTTTTTTTGTGAATATTAGATTGTTCTTCACGGTTCTGTTTAAATATTGTTGCCGACGCGGTTAAAGATGTTCTTTTACCGAGCGGTTGGTATTACCGCGACCGAACAGTTATTCCCCGATTAGAACCCGATTCCACCCAAACGTTGGCCGGATCGCACCGCGGCTGCTCAATGAGGGAAAAGACTAAAACGACGAATGCAAAGAGGAAGACGAAGGCAAAGAAAGGTTTGGAAATACTACTAAATTTATTTACTATTTACACACATAAGCAAAAAGAAAGCAGTCACGTTTATTTACAGCACATAAGACGCAGGTGACACAGTGAAAATACTAGCTTACCTACAGTCTTAATTAACCCAGGACAGAACAAACAAAAGACAGACTCACGCGGGGAATGATGACAGGAATCGCAGGAGGTGGAGGGCTGGAGGTGAACGCTTGGTGGAGCCAACGCGGAGCTTGGTGGAGCCTTGGTGGAGGTGAACGCTTGGTGGAGCCAACGCAGAGCTTGGTGGAGCCTTGGTGGAGGTGAACGCTTGGTGGAGCCAACGCGGCTGGTGGGGGGTTGGTGTGATGAGTTCTCTCTCCTTCCCTCACAAGCTTCAAGACTCTTTCTCTCTCTTTCCTAGTCCCACCCAGTCCAACAACTTCCTCTCTTGCTTAGTCCAAATCAAGGCCTTCCTGTCTTCTGATCTCCTCCCTCCTCGACTCTCTCCGGGGGCCTCTGCCTCAGGTTATATAAGCCCCACCCTTGACCCTTTGCGAACCTCCCCAAAACGTTCTCTCTCCGCCCTCTAAAGCCAACCCCTCGTTCTGGGTTGGTCGGCAAGGGCTGGTTCACTCCTCCCCTCTATGACGAGGTGGGGACCCGCCTTTCTTCCCCAACCCTGCCTCGTGGTCAATGGCGGATGAAGGGAAAACCGCCCAAAATGCAGTTGGCAATTGACGAAAAGGGGGAACGGAGGTTTTGGGAATGGGAATGAAGGGAATCTATCTCTTTCACTTGGTGCAATGGAGTACTTCTATTAATGGGAGACACAGCCTTACCCTAAAAGACAGAATAAGATATAACTATCGAACAGGGGTATTCTATGATTGGCTGACGTGTATGCTTGTGGACTAATTATGGGACGCCCTTTTGACCTTTACACAGCTCTGGAGGCAGGAGGCGCAGACTCAAGCAATATTCATCACCAATTTACCACAATACAACACAATCAAAAAAATACAGTCCTCATATCCGCAACACTGCACCCTCCTCCTCTTAGGCACGTCCCGGGCCTACAACTTTTTATTTAGTGTGACACGTAGGTGTAGTTCCCTCTACTTTTAACCTGACCCTGAGTGCGACAGTTTTTAAAACATAAATAAATGTGTCCCGCTGCTCCATTGCACCCTGCCTAACAGACTTACGCCCACAGTTAACCGAATTGCGGATTGGTCTTCAAACTACACACTGACGGTGGGGAGAATTATTTACAATGACTCTGCTTTTATTTACAACACTAACCCAGGACCTGTAATTGTTCTTTCTGGGGGGCAGACAGTCTGCTCTGCATCAATGCACCATTAAAGCACCCAAAAACGCACCAATACACACCCAAGCATCAATCGGTGCAGTCACCATTGTTCAAGAAAATAAAACCAACAACCCCTAACCCTGCAGGTGATCTCTTGCTCTTCGGCTCCCTCTGCTGGTTATTATTATTGTCTTCCAGTTGTTGTCATTCTTTCATTTTCTTACTGGCGGCCTATTTGTATTAAAACTTGCACCCAATGTGTCCTTTTTATTTTATTTTATTTATGGCCCACAGGGCCGACTACGTGTGGTTCACCTGTGGGGCATCGGTGCCCTGCGGCCCAGGTCCGCCAGCAAGATTTCGGGCCCTCATGGCCGGTTCCAGCAGAGGGGCCATGCCCCAACCCATGGGGTCCATCAGTGGTGCTTGGCCACAGGCATGTGGTCCATAATGTGGTGCATCGATGCAGACAGCTGGTTCTGAGAGTGCCGGGCGCACAATGGCCGACTCACGCACGCTCCCCTCGGCGCCCAATGGCGCACAGGTCATGTGGGAGACAAAAGAGAAATGAGCGAGGGGTAAGGTCACAAGGGTACACATCAATAAGGCAATGCAAGGCGAAATGCGTACGGAGAGCGAAGTGAGAAAGCTCGTCCCTACCGTACGTCACCCCCCTGTCACCTACACTACCCTTGCCCTTACCCCATATGTACAAAATCTACACATTACCAATCCGTCGCTACTGTCACGTCTCCCCATATTTCCTCTATACCAAATTCGTCACCACAATCCCTCGAACCAAAATTTGCCATCACCCAATTCATCATCAATCCTCATAAGGAGGAAGAGATGGAACATCAAGCACAATGTCACACCCACGTCATGATGCGTCTCACATTCCAAACATTTGCACAGTAAAAAATAATCAAAACATGGCATGGTGTGGAGTACCTGTCACCTCAGGTGAGTGGATGCAGATGGTGCGAGGAGACTTCCTAATCCTAACTATCCTCTAAATGACATTAACACACTTTACACTACCCGGGGTCTCTCCCTGCCAATCCATTGGCCAACTTACACTATGGGTTCTAAAAACCAAATTCCCATTGACCAAACTGTGGTGCTTCTCAATTTGGGGTCTCACTCCCCCGATTCATCTCCCGGTGCCCTTGCACAATTTCTGGGCTGTGGCGTGTAGCTCTCCCAGCAGGTCTACCCACCTGCACACCTCCACCACTGCAGTTGCCTCCCGAGCTTACCTGCTCCTCACCCTAACCTATCTAACTGGGGAAGGCCCCTCCTGGCTCTGTCACCCCTTTGTGCCCTCTGGCACTGGGCTACCCGGGTCCGTCCTCCGGATCCTCGGGCCCCATCCACAACTACCGGCTCCCAGAGCCCACCTGCGGCCTCACCTGGCCGACATCCTCACAGTGGTGGAGTGCCCAAACCAACTACACACTAACAGGCTACACGCCCAGCCATTTCCACAACACTAATGCACCCATCCAAACATCATTCTTCCACTCGCACCACAGATGCCAATATCCAACCACAATTTACCTGTACCCTCTACCTAACACTTACACTACCCGCCCCGGGTATCCGTGATGGGGGTCCACTCTTCCCCCATTCACACCTTAGCACCATCCACTCCACTCCATTGTTTCCACCATACTCACTCCACGACCATCCATTCCAATACTCCAGATATTCCACACTACCATTTATTCCACACTCCATGTATTCCACACAACCATTCTCCATTCACCTGTTGTTGCACACCTGTGCAATCACACCTGGTGCCACCTGCACCCTCCTCCTCTTCCTGGACCATTTGGTCATCACAATACACATCACCATCACCATCACTCAAACACTGCTCCACACACCTGTTCAGTTGCACACCTGTGCAATCACACCTGTTCAATCACACCTGTTCAATCCTCACACACATGGCATCATCTCAGCTAACTACTCCCCTCTGAAACTTGCGCTTCCCAGTCGCCCCTTTAAACTATTGCGCTCCCATGTCATTATCATCCACACTAAACTACCTGCGTCCCCACTACAGGTATCCTTGTCACTAACTAATCTTAACGTTACCTAATGTCATCTTCTAGGGCCCTACACACAATATCCTAACCCACCCGCGGCGAGCTTACACTGCCATTAACCCCCTAATCTCGTGCTCCTTTGCCCCCCCTTTCTGTAAGGGATGACAGAGTTGCCATCCCACCACAGCGGGGGGTTCCACTACCATTCCCCCAGTCCTCTGACGCTACGAGCCCCCGTCGCAAGAGGTACTGGGTCCTGCCTCGGCATCTAGAGCCGAGGCGATCCATGAGGGCGCCTGCTCGCCGGCATAAGGTCTTATCCGGTCGGCATGGACGATCCGAGGGGGGGCCCGTGGCCCCATTTTGATCTTAATGACCACGTCACAGATTTGCGACAGGACGACTCCCGGGCCTTGCCAGGGGGAGGTGAGTTTTGGGCACCTGCCCTTCCGCCTCCGGGGATTAAAGAACCAAATCTTCATCCCCGGAGCGTATTGACTCCCCTGGCTCCGGTCGTCATACCTGCGCTTCATCTTGGCCCCCGCCAGATGGAGCTGGCGGCGGGCGAAGGCATGGACCCGCTCCATGCCTTCCTCCAAGTGACGTGCGTAACCCTCCCTCGGCGGTGTATCCGTGGTGTCTGGCACGGGACCGCACAGCAAGTCGGCGGGAGCCCGTAACTCCCGCCCATACATAAGCAACGCTGGACTGCATGCGGTGGCCCCGTGCTGGCTAGTTCGGTAGGCCATCAACAGGTATGGGAGATGTTCGTCCCAGTCATCCTGACGGGTGGTGGTGAACAATGCCAGTTGTTGGATCAATGTTCGATTGAACCTTTCCACCATCCCGTCAGATTGTGGCCGCAAGGGCGTGGTCCTGGTTTTCCGAATTGACAGGAGTCTACACACATCTTTTAGCAATTGACTTTCAAAATTTCGACCCTGATCGGTGTGCAGCTCCTGTGGAATCCCGTGCCGACATACAAATCCTTTTACGAAGGCCTGCGCCACAACCCCGGCTTCTTGGTTGGGGAGGGCGTAGGCCTCCGGCCACTTGGTGAAATAGTCCATTACAACGAGGATATACTTATTACCTTGGCGGGTGCGGGGCAGCGGTCCTAGAATATCCATAGCCACCCGCTCAATGGGGGCCCCCACCTGATGTAATTGAAGGGGGGCCCTCATCCTCCATGCTGGTCCCTTTTTGGCAGAACAGGCGTCGCATCTCCGACACCAGTCCTGTATGTCACGCCCCATATTCACCCAATAGAACCTCCGGCGGACCCGAGATATTGTCTTTGTCCTGCCCAAATGGCCGCCGGAGCGGGTACCATGCACCTGTTGTAATATGACGTTCTTGAATTTGTCAGGGACTATCACCAACCAGGAAGTTCTATCAGAGGGAACCTCCACCCACTTGCGATATAAGATGTTGCCTTTCAACTCCAGGGTCTGCCACTGAGCCCAATACGCCTTTGTTTGCGCCCCGAGGGGGGTGACCTCTTCTCTCTTTGGTCTTTGCCCCAATTTGACCCAATTGAACACCGGCCCCAGGACAGGATCCTCCTGCTGGGCCGTGCTCCAAGCCAAATCTCCAAATTCCTCGTCCGCGGTTAGTGGCAAAATTGGCCCTCTCACCCGGGTTGCCCGGACGACGAGAATCTGGGCAGAATCTCCCAATTGCTCCCTTTCCTCGTGTCTCGCACAAAATTTGCAGTTTTCCCCCAGACAAGGACGCCGAGAGAGTGCGTCCGCATTACCATGGGCCTTCCCGGCCCTATGGGTCACATTGAAATCGTACTGCTGCAACTTTTCCAACCACCTTGCAATTTGGCCCTCCGGTTCCTTGAACCGCAGGAGCCATTGCAGGGAGGAATGGTCAGTTCGAACCGAAAATTTCCGCCGAAATGGTTCATGGCAGCCAGGATAGCCAATAACTCTTTGCGAGTGACACAATAATTTCGCTCGGGCCTACTTAAGGCCCGACTATAGTAACCAATCACTCTCTCCACGCCCTCCTGTGTCTGGGACAAAACTGCGGCCAATCCTTCCTGGCTCGCATCCGTGTCCAGGGTAAATGCCCCGTTACTAGTGGGGTAAGCTAGAAGGGGTGCGGATGTTAAACACCCCTTCAATTTTTGGAAGGCCTCGTGGCACTCCCGCGTCCAATTAAATCGCGTCCCCTTCTCCGTAAGCCGGTGGAGGGGACGGGCCAACTCCGCAAATTTCGCCACAAAGCGCCGGTAGTAGGAGCAGAGTCCTAAGAATCCCCGCACCTCTTTGATGGTACGTGGTGCGGGCCACTCCTCTACCGCTTTAATTTTGTCTGGGTCCGTTTTTACCCCCTCGCTGCCGATCACGTGGCCTAGATAGGCCACCTCTCTTGCAAACAAAGTGCACTTACTCGGGTTCAGCTTTAACCCTGCCTGTCTGAGGCACCCGAACACCTGGTCCAAATTAGCTAACGCCTGGGGGAAGGTCTTGGCATGTACCAGGACGTCATCCAGGTATACCAGGCATGATTGCCATGGCATGCCGCCTAGCACATGCTCCATTAATCTCTCAAAGGTGGCGGGGGCGTTACACAAACCAAACGGCATCACAGTGAACTGATACAGCCTCTTACCTGTGGGAAATGCCGTTTTCTCCTTCCCTGTCCGATCCATCTCCACCTGCCAATACCCACTCTTGAGGTCCAAAGTTGTGAACCAATTTGAGCCCGCAACGGCATCGAGGGTGTCATCAATCCTTGGCAGGGGATATGAGTCCTTGAGTGTCACGTTGTTTAGCTGGCGATAGTCCACGCAGAACCGCGTGGTCCCATCCTTCTTTTTGACCAGCACAACAGGTGACATCCAAGGACTTCCCGAGGGCTCGATCACACCTGCGTCGAGCATTTTTCAACCTGCTCGTCAGCTTCCGCCCTCTTGCTCCAAGGGAGCCGTCGGGCGGCCTGACGAATAGGCCGGGCCTCACCGGTGTGGATCTGATGTTTCACCAGGCCCGTACGTCCAATATCCTCGGTGGACAAGGAGAAGAGGTCCAAATGGGACCCAACCAGTTTGTGTAAGGCCTCCCTCTGGGTACCTCCCAACTCTACGCTACTACGATTTACCATCTCGCAAATGGGATCGGGCCAATTCCTAGAACTTATTGAAGGCTCCCCCTGGGGCCGGCTCGGCTGGATGTTCTCGCTCCTCACTGACGCGACTTCTCTAACTGGGGTGCAGCCAGCTACCTTCGTGCCCTTTACTATAGTGCGTGGTTCTGTGCTAATATTAATTACTCGGACGGCCACCACCGGCCCGTCCGTTTTTACAAGGGTACGGCCCACGATTAAACCAGGTATGGATAGCGCTGCCACCAGTTCGACCAGGCCGCAGGATTCCTGCCATGTCGGGCGGGCTAACCATCGGGCCGGCACTACGGCCTCGGCCCCCGGAGGGATGGTCACGGCCTCAGGAGCCTCCAGCTCCACCCTCTCGGCCGTGCTCACCCCCTCCAATGGTAGCTCCTCCACCCCCCATTGCAGGATCCCCCGGCCCAAGTCGATTTTACAACCGCTGGCAGTCAACAAATCCAACCCTATTAAGCACGGGTCGCACACCTCCGCCACCCAAACCTCTATCTCTTGCTTTACCGATCCCAACTGGAGGGTCACAAAACCACGCCCTATGATCGGAGCCGTTGCCCCGGTCGCCAGCTGCAAGCTATGATTTTCCAGACGCTGGATTTTACCCCAGCCGTCTGCACTCGAATTAAGGACCACGGGGCTGATGATCGTGGCGCTGGCTCCCGTGTCCACCACGGCGTCTACCCCCACGCCGGCAATTTTGCACCGAATTGTCAAACTACCCGTTCCAATTTGGCCACAATGAATGACCTGTCGCGTCAACGAGGGCTTCTCCCCATCCCCTACTGCCGAACACCGCCCTGCATGCCCGGCACGTTCTAGTTTCCCGGGCCCCGGCGGGGGGGGGGGGGGGGGGGTGTCTGAGGTCGGCTAGGCCGATTGATACGGGGCGGAGTTGAGGGCATCGGTTGGCGGGGAACGTCCCGGCGGGGGACTCGACACTCCCACGCACGGTGACCCATCCGAGCACAATTATAGCACCTCACCTGGTAAGGTGCTTGCCTCCGGTATTCCAAATCCCCCCCCCCCCCCCCCCTGTATGTCCGAATTGGGGTACTCTGTCGGGGACTACCGGGGGCCACCACTGGGGCCGCCTGCCATGGTCCAGGTCCCGCTAGACGCCGATCCACCAGCCTCCGAACCATGCTCTCCAGGTCAGGGCCCCCGTCGGGGGCGGGCCCCCTTAGGGGGCCGCCCCCCATCTCGGGCCCCACCTGACGCACCGCCACTGCATGGCGCTCGCCTCCCCTGGTCAGGGGCCTCGCTGCTTCCCAACGGGCTGCAGCGTCGGCCGCCTGACTCATGGTCTGCGGGCGCCACATGGCGAACTGTTGTCGGAGCTCCAGATCCGGAAGGGCCTGAATAAAGTGATCCAGCGCCAGGCTTTCCTGGGAACTCGCTGCCATGTCCGCGTGTGCAATCCCAACTGCGCGGCGAATATCGTGAGCAAGTTCCCCGATGGTCTCCTGGGGCTTGCGTTTACGCTGCGCAAGTTGAGCTTTAACAAGCTCGCTTTGCTGCTCAATACCGAAACGGTTAATTAAAGCCGCACGGAGGGCTGGCAGGGTGAGAGCACCCGGTGGTAAAGCTGTCAGCACCTCCGCCGCCGCACCGCGCAGTGCCCCTACCAGGTGTACTCCACCTTCGTCCGGATTCCAACCGTTGCCTTTACACACGTACTCAAACTGTGCCAGGTACGCCCTCAAATCACTCTTGCCGTCATACGGCGCGAGTGGGACTTTGTGGGCGCCCGAAGGTCGGACCCCGCGCGTCACTCCCTGCGGGATCAACGCGGGACCAAACCGCTCGGGCTCCCACGGTACGCTATTCCCGGGGGGCTCCCGCGCGTCCCCCGTTCCTCCAAACACTACCCCCCGTGGTGTCGATGCTTGGGTCGCCCTGCCGCAACCCGCTACCCACTCCATGCCCGCACATTCTTGCTCACCAGCACCCCCCTCACTCCCCATAGCCAGACCTCCTTGTACACCTCCTCTTTCCACACACTCCGGACCAGTCATACACCTCACCATTGGTCCCTCACGAACACCCGGGTCTAAATCAACCCCCAAGCCGACTGAAGCTCCCCTCACATCATATACATTTCCGAATATATCGCCACTCACCTTGACACCTCGTCTCCGCACCTCCTCTGCCACCTGCAAACTCTTTATTTGGTTAGTGAGCACCTCATCACGATTCGAGCACAGACCTTGTACCAATTCCATCACCTCCTCCTTTATTTCCTTTTTAGTTTCCCTTCGTCTCTTCTTAATTTCACTCACCCCTTCTTCCACCTCCTCTAATTTTTCCTTTACTTCCTTCATCTCCCGGTGCGCCCCCTCTATTTCTTCCTCTAACGCCACCTTAACCGTTTCTATGTGCGTCCTCACCTTTCGGTCCTTCGTCTCCATTACTTCTGTCACCTCCTCCAACTTCTTCGTCAACCCCTCATGTACTATCTGACATTCCTTCTGTGTCGCTATTAATTCGTTTTAAATGTCTTTTTGTGTCGCTTTTAACCCCCCGATTATTGCCGTGTTCTTTTCCACTTGGTCCACTAGTTCCTTTTGTCCCACTGTCAGCTGTTCTTCTCCCTTCGTCAGACCTTCTATTCCCCCTTGTAACCTCGCCGTATTATTCCTCACCTCTTTCTCTATACGCTTTTCGCCTCGCTTTACCTCCTCGCGTACCCCCGAGACCTCCTCACTCACACCTCGTCGTATCTCCTCTTTCATCTCCCCCATCTCTTTTATAGACGCTACCCTCATCTGTCCCAATTCATCCTTCTGAGCATTGTTACGTGGTCCCCTCGGTGACTACCTGGTCTCGGTGACCCCCGGACCGTGAGAGGACCTTCGCCAGCAAGTAGTATTATATATATGCGCTTTCGCAACGCAATCCCTATGAATTCCACCCAAGAGAAACTGATGTGCAATGATATATTTCCAGGGTAAGGATATCATACGATTTCAATGATACAATCACGGATATTCCCCGAGCAATCAACAACAAACAACCATCAACAATTCCCAATCCACAATCAATTCCCTATATGATTAAGATGGCCATCTTATATATGTGTGTCAACTTCTGTACTCACGACCCCCTTTTGGTCTCTGCCCCTCACAATGTCTCTGGGCCCCTCCCGACCGAGATGCTGGTCGGCGTCGCCGCACTCGGGCGGTTGAACGAACCCCGGGTGGACGTGTTTCCACCCGGCAGGTATCGTACCAGGCACCGCGGCTGCAGCCCCTCGTGGCCACGCGAAGCGGGCACGGCAAAGCAAGCCAAAAGCCCCACGCCGCTTGCAAGGCGTGTTAGGCCCCAACGTGCGACCCGTACGCGTCTGTTTAGACGGTGCCACGAACGGTGCCAGACGCGGGGTCGATGCACGGCCCCACGTCAACTTGACGTCTCCACCGGGTAGGTACACGTCCCGGTAACTCCTCTCGCCAGACGGGCTTCGGAACGCCGCTTTTCCACGCAGCGCAAGGTCGATCCCACCTTTTGTCGGAGCGGGGCGAGGAGGAAGAATAATCGTCGCTTTTCTTCCTCGTGTCTTTTCTTCTTCCGTTTCCGGTCACTTCCGTTTCCGGACACTTTTTCAGAAGGGCTCCTGACCCTCCAACCACAACAACCCTTAATCTACTTCACATGGATAAGCAAAGACCTGAATGGTAATTCACATACATTCACATAAATATGTAACACTCCCCCCCTTCAAGAAAGAAAGTTTGAACCCAGCGAAAACTTTCTTTGCCGGCCAATTTGGAGAAGCAAACCAGATAACTCAACCCCCCCACATTATCAGTTCCCCCCGGGCACAGTTATCACTTAAAAATAAAGCAACCAAAATTTCACCACAACCCCTCCAGATTACTCACTCTGGACTAAGCACCAGCAACGACATTGTCCCTGCCAAATCAAACTCCATCTCATGACCCTCTGACTTTGACCGTCAGTTTCTTGTGAATGAAGGTTAAGGGGTTGATCAAAGATCCAAAGTTAAGCCACTCGATAGCACTTTTTCCGGGAGACCAAGCCGAGTATTCACTACATGGATGCCTTTAGGAACGTGGAGTTCACGGTTAGTCCGTGCAGGAAAGTTCTCTACATGGGCGCCTTGAGGAACGTGGAGTTCACGGTTAGTCCGTGCATGAAAGTTCACTACATGGACGCCTTTAGGAACGGCGTTCACGGTTAATCCGTGTAGGAATCTTGGCTCGGCGGCTCCGCCGCCTTCAGTGCTTCAACTTCTCAGAACTTCCCTAATAATTATGGTGGGACCACTTGTCCCTGTAGTCCCATGAATAGCGGTCTCCTTCTCGGCCACTACTTTGACAATCCTTCCTTCGGGAGCTGCTGTAACTCAGGGAGCCTCCATAATAATATTGATTGCGGCCACCACCAAAACTACCGCCCAGTTGTCCTCTCCTGTAGACCTCTCGACGCCTACGAAATGCCTTCCCTACTGTTATGGTCCGACCCTCCAAATCCTTGCCATTCCAATTCTACTCTGCCTCTCTGGCGTCTTTTGTGCTGGCAAACGTGACAAAGCCGAACCCTCTTGACTGTTGCGTTTCCCTGTCTCTTACCAACCGCACTTCCACCAGCGGCCCATATCTGTTGAAGACAGAGGTCAGAACTTCTTCCTCTGTTTTGAAGTTCAGTCCCCCTACAAATAACTTGGCACTTTTGTCGCCATCCCGAGCTGGTGTGGTGTTATTTTCCCTGCTGGGCTCTTTACCAACCCTCAGGTTACCATAAACTTGACCCCCGGCCAAATCATTCCCGATAACCACAGAGACACCCTCTACAGGAAGCGTGGCTTGTAAACCGACGGTGACAGGTCCTGACACCAAATCGGACTCCAAATGGATGACATGAAGTGGAGCACTAACACCGCCCCCGATCCCCTGTAAACGAACACTATCCCCCGTTGCCGTCTCCTCGGACCATGGCAAAATGCCTTCAAGCATTAAAGATTGATGTGCCCCTGTGTCCCTCAATATCCTAACCGGTCTCCGGTTAGTCGAGGCTCCATCCCGTGACACAAACCCCTCTGAAATAAATGGTTGGTAACCCTTTTGATGGCGATTTCTCACAATGGCCATTGCATTTGGAGTCGTAATAGTCGGACTCCGCTCTGGGTCTTCCCTGTTCATGCGGTAACAACTGGACATCAAGTGTCCAGGTTTCTTGCAAAAAGCGCAAGTAGGCCCGGAGGAAAAACTCGTGGTCTGCCTCGGGCCCCCCGAACTATAAGTTTCTCTTGGGCCCGCATCCCTCTGATTTCGAACAGGTGGGGTATCATAGTTGTCCCAATAATCATCTCGAGGCCGCCGCCATGTAAGGTCGTTCTCCGCACCGGGTGTTCCATAACTCCCCTGCTGAAGTCTAGGCGAGGAGTTAGGTTTGTGGACCCCTATTCGGTGGGTTAAGGCATAATCATCCGCCATGGTGGCTGCGTCCCACAACTTTGGTACTTTCTTTTCCTGCAGGTACACTTTGATGTCCTCGTGGACACACTGCTGGAATTCCTCCACCAGGATCAAGTCACGCAATGTTTCGAAGTCTTTCCCGACTCCTTTTGACTCACACCACCGATCAAACATGTTTTCTTTCACTCTGGCAAACTCCACATGGGTCTCACTCTCCCTCTTCCTGGCATTCCTGAATTTTTGCCTGTAAGCTTCCGGAACCAACTCATAGGCCTTGAGGATGTGCTTCTTCAGTACCTCATAATCTGCACATTGGTCCATTGGTAGCGCCGAATAAATCTCTTGAGCTTTCCCCACCAGCACACTTTGCACTAGTATGGTCCAGGCCTCCTCCGGCCAGTTTAATTGTCGAGCCACTTTCTCAAAGTGTGGAAAAAATTTCGCGACTTCCTTTTCACTGAACGGTGGAACCAGCCTCACATGTCTGCCCACATCCCAGGTTTTCTGGTTAGGTGTCGACCCCGTCAGCAAGGGTGGTGCCTCTCCCCGTTCTCTCATTAACTCCAGCTCCTTGAATTTAATTTCTTGCTGAAGCTCCATGTCACGTTCCTTTAATTCCCTACCTGCTTTTCTCTCCTCTGCTTCGAGGTCCCTTGCAGCTCTCCTCTCCTCTGCTTTTCTCCCTTCTAACCTTTCCTGGAGTTCTCGTTCCACTCTCCTTTCCTCTGCTTGTTTCTCTTCTCTCCTCTCTTCTGCTTTCCTTTCTTCTTCTGCTCTTTCCTTTTCTGCTTTCCTTTCTTCTTCTGCTAACCTTTCCTGGAGTTCTCGTTCCACTCTCCTTTCCTCTGCTTGTTTCTCTTCTCTCCTCTCTTCTGCTTTCCTTTCTTCTTCTGCTCTTTCCTTTTCTGCTTTCCTTTCTTCTTCTTTAATCCGTTCCTGGCTCCGTAATTGCAACTCCAGTTTCCGGAGCTCAACGTCTTCTGGTTCTTCGGGTAGCCACTCCCAGGCTAACTCGTCCCATGTTCCTAATCCCACCATAGATTGGTATCACCGTGGCCTGCAACTCTGCCTTCCTCAAATTAGTTCGGACCTCCAAGTTAAAATGTTTGGCCAATTTCAAGAGGTCCGACTTTAGTAACGCTCGGAACTGTGCCTCACTCGGTGTTACCGCAAAGTTCTGTGCCACAAACGCCATGGTGACTATCGTTAACACCTGTTAACCTTCACCCAAGACTTTACCCCAATTTCCCCCAAAATTTTCCAATTAATACTTAATTAATAAATTTTAATTAATAAAAATATTATTTTATTATTTTATACAAATACACTTTTAGGTCCCGGACGTAGACCCAATTGCGAATCCGCAAATCGTAATTTGGACGAGCCCCCAATTCTGTTACGTGGTCCCCTCGGTGACTACCTGGTCTCGGTGACCCCCGGACCGTGAGAGGACCTTCGCCAGCAAGTAGTATTATATATATGCGCTTTCGCAACGCAATCCCTATGAATTCCACCCAAGAGAAACTGATGTGCAATGATATATTTCCAGGGTAAGGATATCATACGATTTCAATGATACAATCACGGATATTCCCCGAGCAATCAACAACAAACAACCATCAACAATTCCCAATCCACAATCAATTCCCTATATGATTAAGATGGCCATCTTATATATGTGTGTCCACTTCTGTACTCACGACCCCCTTTTGGTCTCTGCCCCTCACAATGTCTCTGGGCCCCTCCCGACCGAGATGCTGGTCGGCGTCGCCGCACTCGGGCGGTTGAACGAACCCCGGGTGGACGTGTTTCCACCGGGCAGGTATCGTATCAGGCACCCCGGCTGCAGCCCCTCGTGGCCACGCGAAGCGGGTACTGTAAAGCAAGCCCAAAAGCCGCACGCCGCTTGCAACGCGTGTTAGGCCCCAACGTGCGACCCGTACGCGTCTTTTTAGACGGTGCCGCGAACGGTGCCAGACTCGGGGTCGATGCACGGCCCCACGTCAACTTGACGTCTCCACCGGGTAGGTACACGTCCCGGTAACTCCTCTCGCCAGACGGGCTTCGGAACGCCGCTTTTCCACGCGGCGCAAGGTCGATCCCACCTTTCGTCGGAGCGGGGCGAGGAAGAAGAATAATCGTCGCTTTTCTTCCTCGTGTCTTTTCTTCTTCCGTTTCCGGTCACTTCCGTTTCCGGACACTTTTTCAGAAGGGCTCCTGACCCTCCAACCACAACAACCCTTAATCTACTACACATGGATAAGCAAAGACCTGAATGGTAATTCCCATACATTCACATAAATATTGTTACAGACGCGGCTTTTAGATGTTATATTGACCGAGCGGTGGTGTATTTAACCGCGTCCGAACAGTTCCTCCCCGATTAAAACCCGATTCCACCCGACGTTGACCCGATCGCCCCACAGATATTCAATCGGGAAATCTCTAAAGCGACCGAAAGAGAATGAAAAAGAAGAAGAAGAAGAATACGGAGGAAGAACAGGTTTTATTATACACACACCAGCAATGGATGGAAGAAGCAGTAACACAGCGAATCCTTAACTTACACTATTCATTTTTACTTAGCCCCAAGACAAACGAGCAGGACAGGACGTTCACACTTACACAGGGGATAATTGCAGGCAGGTAGGCTTGAGATGGAGGCAAGGTCGGGAGGCCGCCGTTCGCAATTCCTCGCGGTTTTGGCGGGAAACCCTCGTCGTGTATCCGCTGTGGTCGACGGCACGCGCTGGTTCGGCACACCTGCTCCTCTTCTGGGGTGGGGCCGTCTCCCTCCTTTCAGCGCGTCTCTCCAAAGCTGGTCTCCTTGCCGAGTACCTCTTCTCTTTGGCTTGGAGCGTTTCGCATCTCACCGCCTCTCTTTGGTGCAGCCTCGTTGCTCCTCTCCCAGGGTCATCTCCAGCTCATCTCTTAAAGCAGTCCCTTGCAGTCGCTTTTATCACCTCGAGCGAAATCAAGCCGCCGACTCCGAGGGCACGCCTACCGGGTCACTCACCGCCGTGTTGATTGGCTGTTAGGGCTGGTTCACTCCTTCCCTCTTATGACGAGGTGGAGACACGCCTTTCTTCCCCAACCTTACCTCGTGGCCAATGGTGGTTTGAAGAAAACCGGCCAAAATGCGGAAGGCAATTGGAAGGGAGGTTTTGGGGAAATTGGAAGGGCCTACGCTTATTTTGTTTGATACAATGCAAAGTCAATCTAGTGGGAAAACACATACTTAGCCTACATGGAATAAGGAAATACACTATTTAAAAGATATATCGTGGCCTGCGTGTACTTTTCATGCAATTTAACTAGGACGCTGACTGCGACCATTATTTACATTACAGGGTGGTACCGTACGTTTGTAACGTTCACATTGTAACGTTTTCACATTCGTTACACTTCCTCCAAAATTGTTACACTTCTCAAAAACCGTTACACTTCTCAAATTCGTTACACACTTCTCAAAATCGTTACAATATGTAACACTCCCCCCCTTCAAGAAAGAAAGTTTGAACCCAGCGAAAACTTTCTTTGCCGGCCAATTTGGAGAAACAAACCAGATAACTCAACCCCCCCACATTATCAGTTCCCCCCGGGCACAGTTATCACTTAAAAATAAAGCAACCAAAATTTCACCACAACCCCTCCAGATTACTCACTCTGGACTAAGCACCAGCAACGACATTGTCCCTGCCAAATCGAACTCCATCTCATGACCCTCTGACTTTGACCGTCAGTTTCTTGTGAATGAAGGTTAAGGGGTTGATCAAAGATCCAAAGTTAAGCCACTCGATAGCACTTTTTCCGGGAGGCCAAGCCGAGTATTCACTACATGGATGCCTTTAGGAATGTGGAGTTCACGGTTAGTCCGTGCAGGAAAGTTCTCTACATGGGCGCCTTGAGGAACGTGGAGTTCACGGTTAGACCGGGGAGGAAAGTTAGTAAATAGAGGTGTGGGTTAGTAAATAGAGGTGTGGGTTAGTAAATAGAGGTGTGGGTTTGTAAATAGAGGTCTTGGTTAGTAAATAGAGGTCTGGGTTAGTAAATAGAGGGCTGGGTGAGCAAATAGAGGTCTGGGTGAGTAAATAGAGGGCTGGGTGAGTAAATAGAGGTGTGGGTTAGTAAATAGAGGTGTGGGTTAGTAAATAGAGGTGTGGGTTAGTAAATAGAGGTGTGGGTTAGCAAATAGAGGTGTGAGTTAGCAAGTAGAGGTGTGGGTTAGTAAATAGAGGTCTGGGTGAGTAAATAGAGGTCTGGGTGAGTAAATAGAGGTGTGGGTTAGTAAATAGAAGTGTGGGTTAGTAAATAGAGGTCTGGGTGAGTAAATAGAGGTGTGGGTTAGTAAATAGAGGTGTGGGTTAGTAAATAGAGGTGTGGGTTAGTAAATAGAGGTGTGGGTTAGTAAATAGAGGTGTGGGTTAGCAAATAGAGGTGTGGGTTAGCAAATAGAGGTGTGGGTTAGTAAATAGAGGTCTGGGTGAGTAAATAGAGGTGTGGGTTAGTAAATAGAGGTGTGGGTTAGTAAATAGAGGTGTGGGTTAGTAAATAGAGGTCTGGGTTAGTAAATAGAGGTGTGGGTTCGTAAATAGAGGTCTGGGTGAGTAAATAGAGGTCTGGGTGAGTAAATAGAGGTGTGCGTTAGTAAATAGAGGTGTGGGTTCGCAAATAGAGCTGTGGGTTAGTAAATAGAGGGCTGGTTGAGTAAATAGAGGGCTGGGTGAGTAAATAGAGGGCTGGGTTAGTAAATAGAGGTGTGGGTTAGCGAATCGAGGTCTGGGTTAGTAAATAGAGGGCTGGGTGAGTAAATAGAGGGCTGGGTGAGTAAATAGAGGTGTGGGTTAGCAAATAGAGGGCTGGGTGAGTAAATAGAGGGCTGGGTGAGTAAATAGAGGTGTGGGTTAGTAAATAGAGGGCTGGGTGAGTAAATAGAGGGCTGGGTGAGTAAATAGAGGTGTGGGTTAGTAAATAGAGGGCTGGGTTAGTAAATAGAGGGCTGGGTGAGTAAATAGAGGTGTGGGTTAGCAAATAGAGGGCTGGGTGAGTAAATAGAGGGCTGGGTGAGTAAATAGAGGTGTGGGTTAGTAAATAGAGGGCTGGGTGAGTAAATAGAGGGCTGGGTGAGTAAATAGAGGTGTGGGTTAGTAAATAGAGGGCTGGGTGAGTAAATAGAGGTGTGGGTTAGTAAATAGAGGGCTGGGGGAGTAAATAGAGGTGTGGGTTAGTAAATAGAGGGCTGGGTTTGCAAATAGAGGTGTGGGTTAGTAAATAGAGGGCTGGGTTAGTAAATAGAGGGCTGGGTGAGTAAATAGAGGGCTGGGTTAGTAAATAGAGGTCTGGGTGAGCAAATAGAGGTGTGGGTTAGTAAATAGAGGGCTGGGTGAGTAAATAGAGGTGTGGGTTAGTAAATAGAGGTGTGGGTTAGCAAATAGAGGTGTGGGTTAGCAAATAGAGGTGTGGGTTAGTAAATAGAGGTGTGGGTTAGTAAATAGAGGTGTGGGTTAGTAAATAGAGGTGTGGGTTAGTAAATAGAGGTGTGGGTTAGCAAATAGAGGGCTGGGTGAGTTCTTCGAGGTCTGGGTGAGTGAGCCCCAGCACAGACCTGCAGGTGGGACTACATCGTGACGTCACGTACAAACAGGCTAAATCCAGACATGAAAAGACAGGACTGGAGATACGTGAAATGTTTTGTCACTTTGTTGTCCGTGAAGCTCCTTTACTCGCGTGGTGTTTCAAATGCCAACTTGCGATTACTCGAGGGACACGAGGACATTGCCCCGCGAGAATTCTTCCGGGAACAAACTTAGTTCAGCATCTCCTCTGGCGATCGCTTGAGGTTACTTGACTTGAAAGGCTGTGAGGGACGAGGGTCGGCAATGGCTCATTCAGTGAACGTCACGCAGGTAGCCGGGCAGAAAGAAACCTGTTCACTTATTCTGTTCAGTTGTTTGTCATTCGCTTCTCCTATGTCTTCGTTGCACCAGGTCTCGGCGGGGAACATCATATTGTTATTGTTGTTTACACAACATGGAAGAAATTTGTGAAATGAATTGCAGTGAGTGAAAGGATGAGGATATGTAAATAGTGGGCGTGTTGACACAGCTCATTGGTATGTCAAATGGGTAGGCGTGGCCAGTAATCCAGTTGACTCCACCCTGAACAACTTGCTGCGTACGTAACGTGGGAGGTGGAGCGAGAGGGGAGGATAAATCGAAAGCGGAGACAGAGACAGGAGAGTGAGAAACACACACAGACAAGGATTAGAAAGGAAAGCTCGCAAAAGCAAACGTCGACGTCAGATTTTCCACAAGAACCCAACCTCCCCTTATTGACGACCTTTTTAGCCTCTTATTTCTCAAGTATAGGCCTTTTATTATCGTTATTATTTTTTTTTTAGCCTGAGTCCACCTTGGAGCCACGCCTGCAGCGTCCGCCAGGTGCGATGCGCTGAGGATTGTGCGGAGACCCCGGGATGGCGGACCCTCGTGCACCAAGATCCCGCTCCCGGTTCGCACTTTTCTGCCTCCTCGCAATGCTCTGCGCTCGTCCGGGAAATCCCAGAAAAGGTGGGTGCGCGTCCCGCAGCGTCTGTTCCGTTCGTACGTCTACCTACCCGTGATTTCGAACCTGCATTACCTGTGCTATATGTACGTCTCGACGTTCTGCGCGGAGACCGCACGTCCTGCGTGTGTACAGATTCCTCCACATACCAAACGCACGCTTTGTCCAACCGAGCGGTTGACTACACGGTAAGCTTTGGGTGGAACCTCCGAGGGACAGGGAGGTGCGAGTGACATGATGAAAACATCCACTTGACACATCTTCACAGGTGGACTGATGGTGGACCCATACAAACACCCATGAGGTTTTGAGCGCGATGTCAAGGAAACGGCTTTTGTGCGCAGGTGCATATTCACCTGCAAGGTTCACGTTAAAAAAAATATATATATATATTTTTTCTTCTATAATTCCTCAAGAAGAGTGGTATTCAAAGGGATCTACCTGCCCTCTGATTGTATAACATCTCTCGTTCGCTGCTTTTCCCGGTTCTGTAGTACAATCATCACCGACTCGTACACCCATGTCACACCTTCACGCAGACAGCCACGGTATATATATATTAAAGTAGACCCGTGGTTCGGTGTTCACACGTTATTTGAGCCTGTCTGTATAGTCATCGCGTTCTGTTTGGAGTACGTGGGAGTTCTGGAAATTCTACAGATCGCTCCTCTCCCCACAACGCTATTTTTACACTTCCCGCCGTTTCGATCCTTAAATCTTCCCAATCCGACGCGATTTATGACTCATCGATCTCATGGTGACATTTTCCTTACACGTCCACCCCGTGTACAAGGGCGATGAGCGGACTGCACCGTCCGGGATGATGGAGGGCGTTAACTGTATGAGTACGTAGGTCGGAATCCCCAAAATTGCTGATTGTGGCAAATCGGTATAATATCACCATGGTAACGTTTATTCGACTGTTGGAGAATTCCGAATGTTCGAAGAACGAAATACACTACTCCAAGATGTTCTAACCTGTTGTTTCTGGGGGTTTTTCCCCCCAATGTTAGACCTTTATATAAAGTGATATGTAGGTATGTAGTGTATGGAGATGAGTAAGGAGGTTCGAGGGATGGGTGAGTTGAGCTGTTTAGTCTGGGTTCGATTCCCGACCACACTATAAACGGTCAGGTTGTTACTTCTCGCAGGCAGAGCAATGCATCCCAAAGTGCGCTCGCTCTACCTACGAAAGCCGTTCGGCTTGTTGATCCGTTTGCTGCCGTTGGTCGGTGGAAGTTGAAGATACCACCAATACAAACTAGTGAGGTACCCGTGCTATGCATGGGTGGGAGGCCATAAGCAAACAGACAATTTTTAATACCCAGTCTTTTTTGGAATCTTGTCTGTTCTTGCTGTGGACAATTCTGTTGTTCTCATTTTACAGTTTTTGAGTATGGCTTTGTGTAGTAGTAGTAGTAGGTGGTATAATGTTATAATAATAATAATAGATTTATTGTCCTATGTATGTGATGCACGTACAATGAGAAGTACTCTGACAGTGCAGCTTAAAAATGACTGAATAGTAATAAAAAAAATTTAATCAAAATTTTATTTGGCTTGAAAATAACAGTGAATAAGAAATAAAGAAATAGATTCATTGTAATTAGTGTGGAGAGCCCTAAAGCTTTTTGCTTCTTCCCCTCCACTGCCAAACTCTCGAACTCTTTACCTCCTTATGTCTCTCCAAATACATATGAAGTGCCCCTTTTCAAAAAGTAGATTTTTTTACTTCCTCAAAAACTCTTGGACTATCATTTATTTCTTCACTTTTCTATTAATTAAGTTATTTTATTTCAGGTCTGGCCTCAATGAAGATTACATAGTCAGTGACCGGAGCCTTCAACATTAAGAAAAACTAGGACAATGCGACTGTCGCCAATATGCCTCCGCATAGTCCCACAACGGGTAGATGCCATTGTTCACTGTCCTAAAAATAAACAAGTTTGATATAAATCCCTTCGGCTGTTTTCAAGTATCACATTTTTACCCGACATGACAGGTTTCACATCGATCGGTGAAACAGTTTCAGAGAAGGGATTTTTTTTAAATATCGGCTTTCAAGCTAATATGGCTGCCACACCACATGACATATGACCTTAAAAAAAAAGTACACTCTGCAAATGTATGGGGATCACGTTTGAGAGTTTCATGTTGATTGGATAAGGTTCGTTTTTCTATCCAAGTCGGTTGCCAAACCACGTGATCTACGACATCATCATTTTCAAACTATATGCAACAATGGTGTTGGATAATATTTGTAAAATTTTGCATCGATAGGGTGAGTGGTTTCAGAGATATAATTATTTAATATTTACTTTAAATCCAATATGGCTGCCACACCATGTGACCAATGATGTTTTTGTGATCTTCTTTTAATCGCCATGCCTAGTCAATAACACACGTAAAGTTTTGAGTCAATCAATTTGGTGGTTTGGGAGAAGATGTTTTTTTAAGGTTTTTGGTTAAATCCAATATGGCTGCCAAACCATGTGACCTATGATGTCATACAAATGTCATACAAATATTTCAATACAAATGGGCCATAGATAATCTGCATGCAATTTCAGATTTTTAGGATAAGGAATTCGATTGAAACATTTTTGGCTGGTATACCACTTCACCTATGATGTCATCATTATCATGCTCTTGTTCCCCATTGGGATTATTGACAAAGTGCCAAGTTTATCATTTTTCCATTCAGTGTTTTCCAAGAAATAATTTTTGAATTATTTGCTTTTCGTCCAAGATGGCTGCCATACCACATGACCTATGACGTCACAATTATCATAAAACATTCTGCGTGGGTGCTTCTCCTACCTGAAAGTTTTGTCTCAATCAGACATACGGTTGCTGAGAAAAACGAGGTTTAGCCCGTCCGGACACCCCGAGAACATAATGCCTCCGGCAACTTCGTAGGCGGAGGCACAAACATCAGCATTTTGGTGATTTTGGTGATGATATAAGTGACATGGTTTAAAATATCCATGTCCATTCCTGCGATGCTCATACAAAAAGTTTAGACTGATCCATTTGAGGGTGTGATTGGGTGAAAGTTGTTGTGCAAGCGAGTAGAGTTGGTTATGATGGAATGATAACGTTTACTCTCTCTGCTCACCTTCACTCCAAAATCAAGACTCTCTGCTCACCTTCACTCCTTCATTCCTCTTTTCTCCCGCCTCTGGAACAAACTCCCCCACTCCCTTCAATCCCACTCTTCCATCCAGGTATTTAACACAGCTGTTCACCACCATCTCTTATCTTCCCCCATCCAAAACCTTGATCTTTTCTACCCCCGCTAATTTCACCCCAATTCCACTTTTTTGAAATACCAACTTCTGTCCTGGAAGTCCTTGGTGTCCTTGTGTTTTATACTTCTCCCTCCCCCCCCCCCCCCCCTTGCCACGCCTCCTCCCCCCAAGTTCTCTCCCTTCCACACATCTCCCTGCTCTCAAATGTTGTGTTTGTGTGCTTCCCCTTCTCTCCCCATCTTGTTTTCCGCTCCCTCTTTTTATATAATTTGTTTGTCTGGTTGATTTGTTTGTGAAGTAAATGTCAGCTCTTTCACGAGCCTCGATTCAGTATACAAAAAAAAAAAAAAAAAAACCCGAGCGAAGTAGTTCAAAATAATTGTCTTCGGCTGGTTGGAACTCATCCCAGACAATACATTTCGCTCTTTTCTCTGCTCGACTGGGGTACGAGCTCTCTGGAAGGCAGATCACACCCAATCATTTTACAAGCAGTCTTTGCTCTTCTATTGAGTTGGGATTGGTCGTCCCGCGTCGAGCTGCCATGCCAGATAGTGAAAGACAGTGTCAAAACACTCACTATCACTGCCCGATAGTACTTAATCAACCCAGAACCACCGACAGCAAAACTTTTCAGCCTTTTAGGAAAGAACAACCATTAGTTCCATAGCATTCTCTTTGACATCCCTTCTGTTCTGCCTCTCGGCCTCCTTGTTACCCTCGCCAAAGGAGAGGGTATTGCATTTGAGTCCGTTTGTTTGTTACTTGCTGGAAAAGATGACATATGATGACATATGCAAGTATATTGGTTGGTTGGTTTGTTAGTTGCCGGAAAAGATTCCGGCAAGTATGTTGATCGGTTGGTTTGTCTGTTTGTTTTGTTTGTTCGCAGAACTACGTCTACACCGTTGCACTTGCCCTGGAATAGACTGTGCCTAATTTTTAACTCTCTCGGCCCAAGGCCTCCAATATGACGTCATAATTCGATAATTTGACAAGTACAAAACTTCATCCAATCAAGATGCAATTTCTTGAGCGCCGTGTCAGCATAAACTGCTGGAGAAAAAAACATAATGATGACATCATCCGTCATGTGGTTTGGCCGCCATCTTGGAAAAACCAAAAAAAAAGAAAAAATTGCACCTCTATATCTCCGAAAGTGCTGAATAGAAAAAATTGAGACATGGCTCATTGGAAAGAACTCTCCATGGGGAATAAAATATGTTAATGATGATGTCATAGGTGCCTCCATTATGACGTCATAATTCGAGAAGTACAAAACTTCCTCCATCAAGATGAAATTTCTTGAGCATCATCAAGGAATAAATTAGTTTAGAAAACAAATAATGATGACGTCATCGATCACGTGGTTCGGCCGCCATATTTGTCCAAAATGGCGGATAAAAAAGTACATTCCGGCAAGTCCTCGGTCTCTGACCAATTTTTCATCTGTCTGTCTGTTTGTGCACAGTACTACGTCTACATCGTTGCACCTAGAATCGCCATACTTTACACACATATTTGCGTTGCCCTGGAATAGACTGTGCCCAACTTTTAACTCTGTCGGCCCAAGGCCTCCATTATGACGTCATAAATCGATAATTCCACAAGTACAAAACTTCATCCAATCAAGATGCAATTTTTGAGCACCATGTCGGCATAAACTGGTGGAGAAAAAAATTTAATGATGACGTCATCGGTCACGTGGTTCGGCTGCCATCTTGGAAAAACCGAAAAACTTTGCACCTCTAATCTCCGAAAGTGCTGAATAGAAAAAAATTAGACATGGCTCGTTGTAAAGAACACTCTCCATGGGGAATAAAATATGTTAATGATGATGTCACAGGTGCCTCCATTATGACGTCATAATTGGACAAGTGCAAAACTTCATCCGATCAAGATGAAATTTCTTGGGCATAATCTCGGAATAAATTGGTTTAGAAAACAAATAATGATGACATCATCGGTCACATGGTTCGGCCGCCATATTTTTAACTCCGGCAAGTCCTCGGTCTCTGACCGATTTTTCATCTGTCTGTCTGTGTCTGGTTGTACGCAGTACTATGTCTATACCATTGCACATATAATCGCCATACTTTACACACATATTTGTCTTGCCCTGGAATAGACTGTGCCCAATTTTTAACTCTCTCGGCTCAAGGCCTCCATTATGACGTCATAATTCGATGATTTGACAAGTACAAAACTTCATCCAATCAAGATGCAATTTATTGAGCACCGTGTCAGCATAAACTGGTGGAGAAAAAAAACATAATGATGACATCATCGGTCACGTGGTTTGGCCGCCATCTTGGAAAAACAGAAAAACTTTGCACCTCTATATCTCAGAAAGTGCTGAATAGAAAAAATTGAGACATGGCTCATTGTAAAGAACTCTGCATGGGGAATAAAATATGTTAATGATGATGTCATAGGTGCCTCCATTATGATGTCATAATTCGACAAGTACAAAACTTCATCCGATCAAGATGAAATGTCTTGAGCATAATCTAGGAATAAATTAGTTTAGAAAACAAATAATGATGACGTCATTGGTCACGTGGTTCGGCCACCATATTAGTCCAAAATGGCCGATAAAAAGTACATTCCGGCAAGTCCTCGGTCTCTGACCGATTTTTCATTTGTTTGTTTGTCTGTTTATCCGCACAGAATAAATATGATTTTCTCTGCAACCATTGGTCCGATTGACAGCAAATTTTCACCATCGGTGCAACTCCACCTGTATAATTTTTTAATGATAATTATGATGTCATAGGCCACGTGGTTCGGCCGCCATCTTCGAAACATCGAAAAACTTTGCACCTCTATCTCGGAAAGCGATGAATATAAAAAATTGAGACATGGCTCATTATAAAGAGCTCTCCATGGGGAATAAAATAAGTTAATGATTATGTCATACATGCCTCCATTATGACGTCATAATTCGACAAGTACAAAATTTCATCCAATCAAGATGAAATTTATTGAGCGCCATGTCGGCATAAACTGGTGGAGAAAAAAAAACCGATGACGTCATCGGTCACGTGGTTCGGCCGCCATCTTGTATAATAATAATAATAATGCATTTATTTTATATAGCGCTTTTCAGGAAGCCCAAAGACGCTTTGACAGAGTGCAAAACATAATGCATAGCAAAACATAAAGACAATTGCAAAAAAAGAAGAATCAATAGGGAAATATTCAAAGCACAAAGGAGGGAGAAGGAGAGGAGATAGTCAGGGGTTAGATGCTGTGGGTTAAATGTTGAATGCAGTGTTGAACAGGTGGGTCTTGAGTGATGTTTTGAATGTGGTGAGTGAGGAGGAGTCTCTGATGGTGTGAGGTAGCGAGTTCCAGAGGGTGGGAGCAGCGATGGAGAAGGCCCTGTCCCCCCAGGATCTAAATTTGGTCCGGATGGGGGGGGTCAGGTTGGTACCAGCAGAGCAGAGGTTGCGGGTGGGAGTGTGTCTGGAGAGGAGGTCAGCCAGGTAGGATGGGGCCAGGTTATGGAGGGCTTTGTAGGTCAAGAGGAGGATTTTGTACTGGATTCTCTGGGAGATGGGGAGCCAGTGAAGCTTGTAAAGGACGGGGGTGATGTGGTCACGGGTCCGGGAATGGGTGAGTAGACGGGCAGCGGAGTTCTGAATGTATTGGAGTTTATTGGTGATTGTTGAGGGTGAACCATAAAGGAGGCTATTGCAGTAGTCCAGACGGGAAGTGATGAAGGCGTGGATGAGGGTTTCTGCAGCCACAGAGGAGAGGGATGGACGGAGACGGGCGATGTTTTTCAGGTGAAAGAAGGCTGTCTTTGTGATCTGTTTAGTGTATTTGTCGAAGGAGAGGGTTTGGTCAAAGATGATGCCAAGATTCCGGATGTGAGGGGAGGTGGATACTGGGAAACCGTCGATGTTGAGGGCAAAGTTATGGGTGGACTTGGTGAGCGTTTTTGGGCCAATGATGATTATTTCAGATTTATCACAGTTAAGTTTGAGGAAGTTGATTTGAAGCCAGGATTTTATTTCAGTGATGCAGTTTGTCAGGATAGAGTGGGTGGCGGTGGAGATGGACTTGGTGGAGATGAAAAGCTGGATGTCATCGGCGAAGCAGTGGAATTGGAGACCATGACGGCGGATTAAGTGACCGAGGGGGGACAGGTAAAGGATGAAGAGGAGGGGGCCAAGAACTGAACCTTGGGGGACACCTTGGGGGAGGGGAGCAGTGGGGGATTTGCAGTTATTGATGGAGATGAACTGACGTCTGTCAGAGAGGTATGATTTAATCCAAGAGAGGGCAGTGCCGGTAATGTTAAAGGTGGTTTCAAGTCGGGTGAGGAGGATGGTGTGATCGATGGTGTCAAAGGCGGCGCTGAGGTCGAGGAGGATGAGAATGTTGAGGTTGCCAGCGTCAGAGGAGAGGAGAAGGTTGTTGGTGATTTTGAGGAGAGCAGTTTCAGTACTGTGGTTGGAGCGGAATCCGGATTGGAATGTTTCATACAGGTTATTGGCAGAAAGGTGATGTTTGAGTTGAGTGGCTACAGCACGTTCCAAAACCTTTGACAGAAAGGGTAGGTTGGAGATGGGTCTGAAGTTATTCAGGGTGTCAGGGTTTAGTCCAGGTTTTTTCAGAATGGGGGTAACAGCAGCAATTTTGAGGGATGGTGGGACGATGCCTGTAGACAGGGAGGAGTTTATTGTTGCAATGATAAGTGGAGAGAGAGAGCAGGAAGGGAGGCCTTGACAAAGCTGGAGGGGATGGGGTCAAGAGTGCAGGTGGCAGTTTTCATTCCGATGAGGAGTTCAGAGAGGTCAGTAGGGGAGACTGGGGAGAATTGAGACAGGGGATGGCAGGATAAGGGGGGGCAGGTGGTTTGAGGGGGAGCGGGTGCGGCGGTGGTCAAGCTGTTGTAGATGTTTTCAATTTTGCGTTGGAAGAATGAAAGGAAGGAGATGCAGTTGTCTATTGTGAATGACTGGGTGGTGGTGTTCAGGGGGCTGAGGAGTTTGTTTATTGTAGAGAAGAGTGCTTTTGGGTTTCCGGAGCCAGAGTGGATAATTTGAGAGTAGTAGGCGGAGCGGGCGCGGGAGAGGGCATCTTTATAGTGTTGTATGTGGTCCTTGTAGGCCTGGGAGTGAACTGTGAGACCTGTTTTATTGCGGAGTCTTTCAAGTTGGCGAGCACGAGTTTTCATCAGGCGGAGTTCAGGGGTAAACCAGGGAGCAGAATGGGTGAAAGAAACTGTTTTGGTTTTTATAGGCGCAAGTTGGTCAAGGCAGGAGGAGAGAGTGTGGTTGTAGTAGTCAGTGAGGTCAGAAGGGGTGTGGAGGTCAACGAAGGGAGAAGTGGACGTTTTTTCAGAGAGGGTCGATGAGAATGAGGTAGGTGAAAGAGCATTTAGCTTACGGAAGTTGATAGTGCGATAATGCCTTGGTGCTGGGGTGGGGATGTTGATGGTCAGAGTGATGGCTAGGTGGTCAGAGAGAGTGAGGTCGGAGCCAGAGAGATGGTGCAAAATTAGTCCAGTAGAGCAGACAAGGTCCAAAATGTGACCACGGTTATGGGTAGGAAAGTTGACATGTTGAGTGAGGTTAAAGCAGGTGAGTAAATCAGTGAAGTCAGTGGTTAGCGTGGAGTCAGTGGAGTCCATGTGGATATTGAAATCACCAAGGAGGAGGATTGAGGGGGAGAGGGAACATAGCTGGGTCAGAAAGTAGGAGAAGTCAGACAGGAATGATGGGTGTGGTTTGGGAGGGCGGTAGACAACAGCCATGACTGACTGTGTGTGACCAGAGAGTTTAAAAGCCAGGTGTTCAAATGATGGAGCAGATGAGATGGAGATGAGGTTGGTCTTGATGTCTTGTCGGTGAATAACGGCAATTCCACCACCTCGGCCCTCCGAGCGTGGTTTATTGATGTAAGAATATCCATTGGGTGTGGTGAGGTTGAGCGTGTAGTAGTCCAGTGGTTGTTGCCAGGTCTCAGTGAGACAGAGAAAGTCCAGTTTATTTTCCAGGATGTAGTCGTTCAGGATGAGGCATTTGTTGTTGAGGGACCGGGTATTGAACAAGGTGAGCTTGATGTTGTTTTGTACGGCGGGTATGAATCCAGGTGATTTGGCCAGGGTTCGCAGACAGGAGGTGCGATTTTGTGCGTTGTTGTGACCAGGTGTGTTGGGACGATGAGTGGGAGTGCGCTGAGCCGACCAGAGGATGGGGATGGAGTGACCTGATTGTAAATAAACAAACTTACGACCGGAGCCACGGTGAATGTACCTGGGTCGACGCAGGAGTCCATTCGATTTGATTGCAGAGATGCATGATGGGGTGGAGCGGGTTTTAAGCAGGAGAAGCCTTGCGGCGGAGTACCGCAGAGCCATGCCAGCAGGAGCGAAGGGACGAGCATGAGGCCAAGGGTGAGGAGGTGAAACAATCGACACAACCCACGGGAGTGGGCCCGAGGAAACAGCGAAGGAGCCGAGCAGGTGAAGCCAGGAGCAGAGCCGGGACCATGCAGAGGGCAGACAGGAGCGAAGAGACGAGCACGAGGCCAAGGTTGAGGAGGCAAAGCGGCAAATGCAGCGGCAAACGACCGCCGCCGCTAATCAAGATCACGGCGGCAAACCGCCACCACCGCCGCTGCAAACAATGGGCGGCACAACCCACGAGAGTGAGCCCGAGGAAACAGCGAAGGAGCCGAGCAGGTGAAGCCAGGAGCAGCACAGCAGAGCAGGGACCGTGCAGAGGAAGACTCAATGGCCAAAAATCCGCCACGACCACCAGGAAAGCAAGATATGGACAATGGTCCAGTCAGAGAAGCGGCGAGCAAGTGACGCCAGCGTCCTCTCACGATCTTGTAAAAACCGAAAAACTTTGCACCTCTATATCTCCTAAAGTGCTGAATAGAAAAATTGAGACATGGCTCTTTGTAAAGAACTCTCCATGGGGAATAAAATATGTTAATGATGATGTCATAGGTGCCTCCATTATGACGTCATAATTCAACAAGTACAAAACTTCATCCGATCAAGATGAAATTTCTTGAGCATAATCTATGAATAAATTAGTTTAGAAAATAAATAATGATGATGTCATCGGTCACGTGGTTCGGCCGCCATATTTGTTTTCACACAAAAGCCTTAAAAACCACTGAAAATACATCCTGGCGAGGGTTTGCAATCTCTGATTGCTCTTTTTCTTGTTTTCCTTGGTGGTATGCATGCTTGTGCTATTTTTTTCTTTCTTTCTTCTTTATGAGAAGCTCTACTCATTGGTCCTCTCTTGTAATTCTTAAACAATGTCTCATGTGTCATAAGCAAAAGTGATAAAAGTTACCTTTCTAATCCCAATCCATTCTTCACCAGCATTTCTAATTGCCTTGTTCATTGTTCATTGTCTGCCTGAGCCTCACTGCCTCACTGCCTTACATCGGCGGATTTCCTCGTGATAACACCGTAGCTGTCGTGGTATCTCTTTAGTGGAGTACTTTCCCTTACATTAATGTTTACCCTTCTCCCTTGCAACTGTGCATTACAACTCAGTCCTTTGTACTGTTTTGGTAATGCAGTTCTTTAGTCAATGAAAGGTGTCCATGATTCTGGAAATCCTAATAAAAACCACATGAAGAGGGGAGAACAGTCAAGCTGGCTTACAATTTGGAATTTTATCATGATACCTGCACACAATGGTCCAGTCTTGTGAAAGACACCTTGACATCTTTATCATCCAGGAAGAAATGCTATTATATGAGATGCCTGGCATAACGTACTTCCATAAGATGGTGAATTTACTGATGTGATGCTCTGCCTGTGAAGCATAAGGGTGACAGTTTATGACACAAAGGAGAGTGCACTCACCTCTGCGCAAACCTGCCAGCACTAATGTGATAACACGTGCTGCTTGGCTCATTACGCAGCAGGTCCATCCGTCCAAATAATTACAGAACGCGGTCACAGAGAGTGAGCGCTACAAGCTTGGCAAGTAGCGAAACACGCTCCTTCAGCAAACAAGAAATGGTCACAATTTGGACTTAAAGGTGTTGGTTTTCAGGTCTTTCTGCAGAGGTTGGACTCGACCCCGAGGATCGACACAGTTGGCCTATGTATAGCAAATTTTCAATGAAATTGGGATTTCTGTGCACACGGGACCGCATTTCTCTGGGCTGAACAAGATCGGTCACATAAGGTTTTTGTCATGTTTGTAGAGGATGCCGAACAAGTTCAATTGTTGATGTTCAATGCTGGACATATCATTTCCATTCAACAGATGAGCTGTTGTAGCTACAGTGAGCATTCAAACGTATTGCGGGCATCTCCTTCGCTCCTTTAATTGAATATGATTCCTAATTTGGTCCGCCGGGGGCCCTCATGTTTTAATTTAGTTCTTATAAGTTAATGACTGCTCTTCTCAGCTCTTTTGTGCTTTGGGGGGTTTGGACAGCGGACAAAAGGGCCCTTTTATGGCGAGCCGTTAGCTCAGCTTATTTACATCTCTGCTTTATCTGTTTGCTTGCATTTCCGAAAGACATATTCGAGGTCCTGTTGAATGGGGGGTTGTGGTGTTTTGGGACGGTGTTTTCAGCCGACCCGACCAGGGCACGTGGCATCCGGTGGAGCCTGCATGGTGTGGCTAAACCGGTGGTGGCGGTGGCGTGTGCGTTTGTTTACTTTCTCATTATCCGCACACAATGCGAGCTGGGAAATGAGCCTTCGAGTCTGGGCTAAATATACAGCTCTGGTTTCGCCTCACCCTTTGTAATCACTGGCAGACGCTGCCTTGCCGGCCAAAGCACAATATTCTAAAACCTCCTCGGATCAGCTGTCCGGAGAGACGGAGAAAGGGGGGGGGGGGGGGGGGTTAAAATGTGGGAAGGGTATGAAGAAAACAATGAGGAAGAGAGATTGTGTGTGAAATATTTGTCAGCTGGATGTTGAGAGTGATCGGGTCATCTGGATATTACATACCCACACTAAATGTTACATGGACAAAATGGCAGATGTTTTTGCCTCTTTCCCTCATCTTTCCTTTCATGCTTTCCTCCTCTATAATGTCATACTGTGTGTGTTGTGTATGTGCGTGTGTGTATACACATACGCACTCGGGTACAGTGCCAGAGTATCACACCAAACTAAACACAAGTTGCACCAGTGAATGAACAAATTGTGCAAACAGCATCTCAACAAATAATGCACACGTACACACCACACTGCACCCAGGCAGCCAAGGTCATGTCCAGAAGCGCAACAACTGAACAAGAAGACGTCATGCGGAGCACGATACTTGCAAAATCCGCCCCTCACCCCCAAGAAAAAAATTCCATTGATACAGCAAATTGTCCATTTCATCAACATTAAAATTGACAATCTTGATCAAAGCTCTTGAACAGGAAGAAAAGTGACGATTTTTCAGTTGAAAAATGATGATTTTGTAAGGTTGACCTTGAGTTTACCTTTGACCTTTTGACCTCAAAAATAGTTCGTTTCCCTATTTAGTGACTCAATGTGCAAATGCTGTTCAATTTTCAAGTCAATCAGATGAAAATTGAGGATTTTAAAAACTTGGCCTATGTTGACCTCAAAAATAGTTGGTGGTTGAATTCTGTGACCATATATGTAAATCCTCTTAGAATTTCAAGTCAATCAAATGAAAATTGGTGATTTTAGAAATTCGGCCTATGTTGACCTTTTGGCCTATGGTCACCTAAAATATCATTTGTGGTTGAATTCAGTGACCAGATGTGCAAGTCATCTTCAAATTTTAAGTCAATTGGATGAAAATTGAGGATTTTAGAAATTTGGCCTATGTTTACCTTTTGGCCTATGTTGATCTAAAAAATGGCTGGTGGTTGAATTCAGTGACCAGATATGCAAGTTCTCTTCAAATTTCAAGTCAATCGGATGAAAATTGAGGATTTTAGAAATTTGGCCTATGTTGACCTTTTGACCTATGTTGACCTCAAATATACTTAGTGGTTGCATTCAGTGACCAGATATGCAAGTCCTCTTGAAATTTCAAGTCAATCGGATGAAAATTGAGGATTTAAGAAATTCGGCCTATGTTGACCTTTTGGCCTATGTTGACCTCAAATATACTTGGTGGTTGAATTCAGTGACCAGATATGCAAATGCTGTTCAATTTTCAAGTCAATCGGATGAAAATTGAGGATTTTAAAAACTTGGCCTATGTTGACCTTTTGGCCTATGTTGACCTCAAAAATAGTTGGTGGTTGAATTCTGTGACCATATATGTAAATCCTCTTAGAATTTCAAGTCAATCAAATGAAAATTGGTGATTTTAGAAATTCGGCCTATGTTGACCTTTTGGCCTATGGTCACCTAAAATATCATTTGTGGTTGAATTCAGTGACCAGATGTGCAAGTCATCTTCAAATTTTAAGTCAATTGGATAAAAATTGAGGATTTTAGAAATTTGGCCTATGTTGACCTCAAAAATGGCTGGTGGTTGAATTCAGTGACCAGATATGCAAGTTCTCTTCAAATTTCAAGTCAATCGGATGAAAATTGAGGATTTTAGAAATTTGGCCTATGTTGACCTTTTGGCCTATGTTGACCTCAAAAACACACACCAACTAGTGGTTGCATTCAGTGACCAGATATGCAAGTCCTCTTGAAATTTCAAGTCAATCGGATGAAAATTGAGGATTTAATAAATTCGGCCTATGTTGACCTTTTGGCCTATGTTGACCTCAAATATACTTGGTGGTTGAATTCAGTGACCAGATATGCAAATGCTGTTCAATTTTCAAGTCAATCGGATGAAAATTGAGGATTTTAAAAACTTGGCCTATGTTGACCTTTTGGCCTATGTTGACCTCAAAAATAGTTGGTGGTTGAATTCTGTGACCATATATGTGTAAATCCTCTTAGAATTTCAAGTCAATCAAATGAAAATTGGTGATTTTAGAAATTCGGCCTATGTTGACCTTTTGGCCTATGGTCACCTAAAATATCATTTGTGGTTGAATTCAGTGACCAGATGTGCAAGTCCTCTTCAAATTTCAAGTCAATCGGATGAAAATTGAGTATTTTAGAAATTTGGCCTATGTTGACCTCAAAAATGGCTGGTGGTTGAATTCAGTGACCAGATATGCAAGTTCTCTTCAGATTTCAAGTCAATCGGATGAAAATTGAGGATTTTAGAAATTTGGCCTATGTTGACCTTTTGGCCTATGTTGACCTCAAATATACTTAGTGGTTGCATTCAGTGACCAGATGTGCAAGTCCTCTTCAAATTTCAAGTCAATTGGATGAAAATTGAGGATTTTAGAAATTTGGCCTATGTTGACCTCAAAAATGGCTGGTGGTTGAATTCAGTGACCAGATATGCAAGTTCTCTTCAGATTTCAAGTCAATCGGATGAAAATTGAGGATTTTAGAAATTTGGCCTATGTTGACCTTTTGGCCTATGTTGACCTCAAATATACTTAGTGGTTGCATTCAGTGACCAGATATGCAAGTCCTCTTGAAATTTCAAGTCAATCGGATGAAAATTGAGGATTTAAGAAATTCGGCCTATGTTGACCTTTTGGCCTATGTTGACCTCAAATATACTTGGTGGTTGAATTCAGTGACCAGATATGCAAGTCCTCTTCAAATTTCAAGTCAATCGGATGAAAATTGAGTATTTTAGAAATTTGGCAAAGTTGGTGACCTTTGGCCTATGTTGACCTTTTGACCTTTTGACCCCAAAAACAATAGGCTTCTCAATTGGGACCACCTATACAACTTGCTGAAGTTTCGTGACGATCGGTTTAGAATTGTGACCTGTAGGCCGGTGACAATAAACAGACAGACAGAACCACAAACGCAACCGAACAATATACTTGAAAAATCTTCGATTTTGCAAGTAAATATGCACACAACGACTGACTTACATCCACGTGACGCCAGGTCACACTGAATGAAAAACAAGGCTGTGCACACAATCGCTCAAGATGACATTTTTCCTCGAAGTCGGAAAAATGCGGCTTAAACTCGCACATGACTGGAAGTACCTTCCCGGGAATAAAAGCAGACTCTGCGGTATTGTTTACCTTAAGGTCCATTGAGAAGTGGATGATACGTTGCCTGAGACTACATTGCTCTCTCCTATTTGCTACAATATTTTTTCTACGATCTTTGGTTCGATATACCCTCTTTTTCTGGGCAATGGAAAGCCCAAACTGTCCTGAACTTGTAATTGATATACTGTGTATATAAATACATATAGATCTTCCAGAAATTTCTTCCAGAAAATTGTCGAAATTAAAATATATTTTAGTATCCACATTTGTATTTATTTGGTTTGTGGTGTAACAAAACAAAAAAAACTGAAAAATTACTAAATCTTAGCTTATTCCACACAGAAATCCTAAAATGGCCCGGACAATATTATTGGCACCTCTAAGAAGTTGTAAGAAATAATTAGATTTCAAGCAGGTGATTATCCTTTACTTTGGAATTGAACTCACCTGTGGAGAAAATCAATTAATAAAAATATAGATATAAAAATCACTCATTCAACTAGTGTGAATAGAGAAAAGAAGCAATACTGCTGTTTTGTGTCACTGTGTGCACCACAATGAGCATGGAGAAAATAAAGAAAACCAGAGAATTGTCCGAGGAGGTCAGACACAAGATTGTAGCCAAGCATGGACAATCTCAAGGCTACAAGTCCATCTCCAGAGACATTGATGTTCCTGTGTTCACCGTACGCAATGTTATCAGAAAGTTTAAGGCCCTTGGCACTGCAGTCAACCTCCCTGGACGTGGCCGCAAGAGAAACCTTGATCAAAGATTGACCAAAGGATTGTTTGAATGGTGGAGAAAGCACCTCGATCAACTGCCAAACAGATTCAAGCTGACCTTCGGACACAAAGTACGACAGTTTCAACTCGCACCATCCGTCGCCAACTCAATGAAAGGGGGTTCTATGGAAGGAGACCCAGGAGGAACCCACTGCTGACAAAGCCTGACTTGAGTTTGCCATAACACACCTGAACAAGCCAAAATCCATCTGTGAGAATGTACTGTGGACAGATGAGACGAAATTAGAGGTTTTTGTGTAATCACATCATCTCTATGTTTACGGAAAACAAAATGAAGCCTTCAAAGAAAAGAATACCTTCCCTACAGTCAAACATGGAGGAGGTTCAGTGATGTTTTGGGGTTTCTGTGCTGCCTCTGGCACTGGGTACCTTGAATGTGTGCATGACATCATGAAATCAGGAGATTGACAAAGCATTTTGGAGGGCAATGTTCAACCCAGTGTCAGAAAGCTGGGTCTCCGTCGAATGTCATGGGTCTTGCAGCAGGACAGTCACCCAAAACACACTTCAAAAAGCACCCAGGAATGGTTCAAGACAAAACGCTGGACTGTTCTGAAGGGACCATCAATGAGTCCAGATCTGAATCCCATTGAACACCTGTGGGGAGATCTGAAAACAGCAGTTGGGAGAAGGCACCCTTCAAATCTGGAAGAACTGGAGCAGTTTGCACAAGAAGAGTGGGCGAAACTGCCAGGAGAGAGGTGTAGGAAGCTCATTCATGGCTATCGGAAGCACTTGACTGCAGTTATTTTGTCCAAAGGCCGCTACCAAATATTAAGTCTGAGGTGTCATGACATACATACATATTGTTACTGATCGCGGTTTAAGATGTTAGTTACCGAGCGGTTTGGTATTGCCGCGACCGTTACAGGATCCCTGACTCACCCGATTCACCCAGAACTTTGGCCGTATCGCACCACAGCTGCTCAATGAGGGAAAAGACAAAAACGACGCAATGCAAGAGGAAAAGGAATAAAACGAGAAGACGTACAGACGAGTAATGGGGTTTATTATTTACACACACAAGCAAAAAGGAGCAATCAAGTTTTATTTACAACACATAAGACGCAGGTGACACAGTGCAAATTTTAGCTTACCTACAGACTTAATTAAATACCCAGGGACAGAACGAACAAAACAAACTCACGTATACAAGAAGGATGGAATGGAATGAATGTTGGAAGGAGGAATGGGAAGGTTCAGCTGGGGCAGATGGTTCGGGCTTGATCCCGCACGGGACGTCGGCTGGACCTCGACGGCCACCGATGCCACCGCTATTTGGTCCCCGCGGGGTAACGGGTTGAAGCTGCCTGGTGGAGTCAACGCTGCCTCTCTGGCTCAGCTCAGGGCGCGTCTGCCGTCTCTGGCGCAACTGCTGGTAATGGCCCTTGGCACGTTCTCTCTCTTGGCCCTGGTGTCTCCTCACCATTGACAACTCAACGCAACCAACGCAACCACTGACCCCTCGACGCCACCACTTCTCACCACCGACTTCTTACCACCGCAACCAACGCAACCACTGACCCTCCTCTGGCAACCGACTCAGACCAACTCTCTGTGCATCTCCTCCGGGAACACCCCCGCCGTGGGTTATATAGGCCCCGCCCCTCAACCTTTGCGAACCTCCCCCAAACGTTCTCTCCCCGCCCTCTCAAGCCAAACCCCTTGTTCATGGTTGGTCGAGTGGGGCTGGATCACTCCTCCCCTCTCTGACGAGGTGGGGACCCGCCTTCCTTCCCCCAACCCTGCCTCGTGGTCAATGGCGGATGAAGGGAAAACCGCCCAACATGCAGTTGGCAATGCGAATTGCAATTGACGGAAAGGGGGGAATGGAAGTGTTGGGAGTGGGAATGAAGGGAATCTATCTCTTTCACTGGTGCAATGGAGTATTTCAATTAATGGGAGACACAGCCTTACTCTAATACACATAATAAGGATATAACTGTCAACAAAGATATATCGTGTCCTACATGTATGTTTTATGGACTAACTACGGGAACGCCCTTTGACCTTTATACAACCACAAACGGAGAGAGGAGGGGTGATATTTTACAACAACCTTTTACAACAACATTTTACCACAACAATAAATAAAAAATACATTCTCATATCCACAACAATATATATGTATGTGTGTATATATATATATATATATATATATATATATATATATATATATATATATATATATATATATATATGTATGTATGTATGTATGTATGTATGTATGTATGTATGTATGTATTGTATGTGTGTGTATATATATATATATATATATATATATATATATATATATATATATATGTGTGTGTGTGTGTGTGTGTGTGTGTGTATGTGTGTATGTATATATATATATATATATATAAGTTCAAAACACACCTGGTCACAAGTGTGCCACACTGACCGGGTCCTCAGTCGAGGTCCTCAGCATCATCCCGTTTCGGCCCTACAGCCTCGATACGGTCAGCTAAGGTGGGCCAGCAGGGGCACATACACATCTACATGCAGCAACTACACCTGGATGCGTACATACCCCCACCCCCAGCCAGTGCGAACGCAGACTACAACAACAACAACACCTCCACATCCAGAATACACAGCACCAAACAAAGATGGTGGAACACTCAAACACCCACCTTTATAGCCTTCACCACTCACCAACAAAACACACCAGATCATTCATACACACATCCACACACATACACACACAACACCAACCAACCACCCACCCTTACAACCTACACCACTCAACATACAAAAACACACACACTCATGCAAAAATTCATTCATGCAAAAACACACACCCTCACCCACTCACTCACTCACATACACAAAATAAGAAATAATAACAGGAACAAAAAAACAAACAAACAAAAAAAAAAACACACACAACCAACCACCTACCCTTACCAACATGCACCACTCATGCAAACATGCAAAACCATTCATGCAAAACCACACCCACTTATGACCCACTCCTGCAACACACACACACACACACACACACACACACACACACACACACACACTTCCATTTCTATTCCGTAACCTCAACCTTCGACGTGCCTCCATAAACTTCCTCCATATCCAAAATGAGCCTTTCAAGGCAACCTGGGCCACCTTGTCACACAGCCTCCTTCTTTCTGTCCCGCACACTCCAAGCCGAGCAAGAAATGCAGAAAAGGAATTGCCAATATACCGTCTACACCCCACCTCAAATGGCTGGCAAGAAACTCGCCAACCCTTCTCCCGGCTGCCTCCAGCTCACTGTACTTTCCTCTCTTCCTCTCGTGCACCTCCTCCATGTTCTCTTCCCAAGGTACAGACAATTCCCGTAAGCTGACTTGTCTTGTTGCACCTGACCAAATGACAATGTCAGGCCGCAACCTTGTCACACAGATCTCCTCTGGGAATACCAATTGTGGCTTTAGGTCTGCCACCACCTGCCAATCACAAGCATCTGACAGCACTCTTGCTTTGCACCTCCTCCTCTTTCCACCTCCTCCTCTTTCCACCTCTTACCACTTGGCCCTCCTTGACAAACCACATCTCTCCCCCATCAGTCTCCTTCTCCACTCTTCTCTCTCTCGACCTCAGCACCTCTTGTTGCACCATCTGCACCACCACCGCCAGCACCTGATCATGTCGCCACCTGTATTGTCCTGCTTCCAATGCCAGTGAACATCCACTCAGTGCATGCTGCACCGTTCCCACACCTCCACACATAGAACATCTCCTCCTGCAACAACCCCCACAATCTCAAGTTTACTGGTGATGGAACACAACATACGTTGCCCGCAACAGGAAACTCAACAATATTGGCTCCATCCTCCAAATCTCTTGCCACTTAAATATCCTCATCCGCACACCTTCCCACTTAGTCCAAGCACCTTGCTGTGCCTGACCGACTGCTTTCACATATCTCCCCCCCTCTTCCTTTCTTCTCACCTCCCTCTCAACCATCTTCCTCCTCTCTTTCACACATGCCTTTCCCCATCGCTCATGCTCCATCCACCCCAAGCCATGCTTCCCATGCTGGACCATCCCCATGACCTCCTCCTGTTGCAACCGCTCCTCCATCTCGTCCACCTCTGCTCTTGCAATCCGCTTCCGACTTCCCTTCTTCTCTGGGAGAGCATTCTTTACCACCATCACTTGAATCCCGCAACATCATGAACTCCCGCACCCTCACCACCTTAAACTCCTCGGTTAATGATGTCAAGGGAAACTGGTGTTTTCAACCCTGACCATAAAAGGCAATGTTCGTCAAACAGCGTGGCACTCCCAACCACCTCCTCACAAACCCGCTCTCCACAACCTCCATCCTCTCCACATGCCCAATCGCAATATCATACATCATCAATGGCCACAATACTCGTGGCATCAATCCAAACTTCAAACACCATACCTTCAACTTACCTGGCAAACCACATCCATCAATCCTCTTCAAACCTCTCAAAATCTTGTTTCTGACCTGTTTCTGATGCTATATATATATATATATACTGTATGTATATATATATATATATATATATATATATATATATATATATATATATATATATATATATATATATATATATATATATATATGTGTGTGTATTTTTGTATATATATATATATGTATATATGTGTATTTTTGTATATATGTACATATATTCCATTACTGGACTCAAGAACAAAGTTTCCTCTGCTGACTTTTACCTACCTCTCGTGGCATAATTTTATTGATCATGAGATAACAGGTACGAAGTAGCAACCTCGTCTGATTTATCGCATGTTTCTCTATTCCAGCTTTCGCCACATTAGCTATACATTGAAAAACAGTCAAAAGCAGTTTGTCGAATGAATACCAATGCCTACAATGTTGGCCACATACCATTTGTAATGAGAGCTTCACAGAAGAAAAGTTAATTTGCCTCTTGTAGATTCATTTTATCAATAGATGTGCCAACCAATCTGTCCACTCAATGTTCGCTCTTCCATTATGCAAATAATCCCCAATATTGAGGCTCAACGCTTCTTTGATATAATTGTACCATCTTCACTGGCTAATGTGTGCATGTGATGTACTCTTAAATTGCTGAAATCATGTTCTGGCTATGCCACCATTTTGACTTATGCATGTGATTCTGTCATGATGCCCCCCCCCCCCCCATTTTTCCCCACTTGTGTTAATGCATCAGATTTGTGGTGGTGGTGGTGGTGGTGCAATGCTTCACTTGTTCATGTGTAAACTGTTTTTTATGCCAGATATAACTGTTACTTGATGTAGTCAGCAGGGGACGCTATTGCGAACCAAGCTGCAGTGCAGAATCATTAAGCCAGCTGTTTTGGCTGTTTATACTTCTCCATGGATGTTTAAGATAATACGGGATGTTTTATGAAGATTCGGCCTTTATGCCGGTACCCTGTCTGCATATATAACTCTCTGTATAGGTCAACAGTGTTGGTTGATCATCTTCTATGAAAGCCTAACTTCATATATATATATATATATATATATATATATATATATATATATATATATATATATATATAATGGTGGCATGTGTGGGGCGCTTCATAGGTTGAAAGGAAGGGTGGAAGATAGATTGAGAAAAATGAATGAGATTGTGTTTGAGTATGCGTGTGTCACGTTTGGAGTGAAAGAATGTGTCGAGAGGGGTGAGAAGGAGGCATGTTTGAGCAGGAGGCAGAGGGAGATCCATGAGTTGAGAATGGAGTTGAGGAGTTTGAATGGAAGATGGAAGAGGGCAGTGGAAGGGGAGAGGAATGGGCTTGAGGTGTTGACGAAGCAGGTGAGGATGAGGTTGGTGAAGTTGAAGAGAGTGGAAAGGATGAAGAGGCGAAGAAAGGAGAGGCAGAGGAAGAGAAAGAAGTTCTTTGAGAAGCCTTTTCAGTTTATGAAAGATCTGTTGGAGCAGTCTCGAGGTGGTGTACTGAAGGTACCGAAGGAAGAATTGGAAGGTCACCTGCGGGTCACGTATGCAGACACAAGGAGGAATGAAGTGGTGGAGGACATCGAAGGCTTGGTGAGACCGACAGACCCAGGTGTTCCATTTGATTTGTCAGAGCCAAAGATGTCTGAGGTTGAGGCAGTTTTGAGGAAGGCACGGGCGGCATCGGCTCCAGGACCAAGTGGAGTGCCAGGTGTTTAAGAGTTGTGAAGGCATCAGGCAGTATATGTGGACGGCTCTGAAGGTGGTGTGGAGGCAAGGAGTGGTGCCCAGTCAATGGACTAGGGCGGAAGGAGTTTATATTCCAAACCAGGAGGAGGCTGTGACACTTGAGCAGTTTAGACCAATATAATTGCTCGATGTAGATGGGAAGATATTGATGAGTGTCTTTGCGGCACGGCTCTCAGGCTTCATCAGAGGGAATGGTTTTGTGGATGGTTCTGTGCAGAATGCAGGAATACCAGGATCACCAGGTGCATTGAACACTCGGCAATGGTCTGGCAAGTGTTACAGGAGGAAAAGAGGCAAAGGAAGGCTGTGGCGGTGGTATGGCTGGATTTGGAGAATGCATTTGGGTCAGTGCCGCATGCCTTGATCAGGTATGCCATGGATTTCTTTTGGGTGCCATGGAGATTTAGGGATTTTTTGATGGCATATTATGATCAGTTTTGTATGCGGTTTGCGACACAGTCCTATGTAACAGAGTGGCAAAAGTTGGAAGTGGGTATCGCGATGGGATGTACCATCTCCCCGATTTTGTTTGTGCTGGTTATGGAGTTGTTGATACATGCAATGAGTGGACATGGGAAAGAAGTGGAGCTAGCCCCTGGTCAGAGGTTGCCAGCAATGTTTGCTTTCATGGATGACCTGACAGTTGTCCAACAGTCGGCTGATGCAGCAGTGGAGGTACTGGGACGACTGGAAATGTTGATGCGGTGGGCAAGAATGGGATTTAAAGCAAGAAAGTTGAGGAGTGTGGTGGTGAGACGAGGAGTAGTGTATAACATGCACAGGTTTGAGCTGGGAGGGGAGGTGGTTCCATCATTGGTAGAGGCCCCTGTGAAGAGTTTGGGATGATGGTATACAGTGGAGTTGAATGATGTGGGAAGGGTGGAGGAGGTGAGGAACAAGATTTTGAGAGGTTTGAAGAGGATTGATGGATGTGGTTTGCCAGGTAAGTTGAAGGTATGGTGCTTGAAGTTTGGATTTATGCCACGAGTATTGTGGCCATTGATGATGTATGATATTGCGATTGGGCATGCAGAGAGGATGGAGGTTGTGGTGAGCAGGTTTGTGAGGAGGTGATTGGGAGTGCCACGCTGTTTGACGAACATTGCCATTTATGGTCAGGGTTGAAAACTCCGGTTTCCCTTGACATCATTAACCGAGGAGTTTAAGGTGGTGAGGGTGCGGGAGTTCATGATGTTGCGGGATTCAAGTGATGCAGTGGTAAAGAATGCTCTCCCAGAGAAGAAGGGAAGTCGGAAGTGGAATGCAAGAGCAGAGGTGGATGAGATGGAGGAGCGGTTGCAACAGGAGGAGGTCATGGGGATGGTCCAGCATGGGAAGCATGGCTTGGGGTAGATGAAGCATGAGCGATGGGAAAAGGCATGTGTGAAACAGAGGAGGAAGATGGTTGAGAGGGAGGTGAGAAGAAAGGAGGAGGAGGGGAGATATGTGAAAGCAGTCGGTCAGGCACAGCAAGGTGCTTGGACTAGGTGGGAAGGTGTGCGGGTGAGGACATTGAAGTGGCAAGGGATTTGGAGGATGGAGTCAATATTGTTGAATTTCCTGTTGCGGGCAACGTATGATGTGCTTCCGTCACCAGTAAACTTGAGATTGTGGGGGTTGTTGCAGGAGGAGAGATGTTATTTATATGGAGGTGTGGGAACGGTGCAGCCTGCACTGAGTGCATGTTCAGTAGCATTGGCAGCAGAACAATACAGGTGGCAACATTATCAGGTGCTGGCGGTGGTGGTGCAGATGGTGCAACAAGAGGTGCTGAGGTCGAGAGAGAGAAGAGTGGAGAAGGAGACTGATGGGGGAGAGGTGTGGTTTGTCAAGGAGGGCCAAGTGGTGAGAGGTGGAAAGAGGAGGAGGTGGAAAGCAAGAGGGCTGTCAGATGCTTGTGATTGGCAGGTGGTGGCAGACCTAAAGCCACAATTGGTATTCCCAGAAGAGATCTGTGTGACAAGGTTGCGGCCTGACATTGTCCTTTGGTCAGGTGCAACAAGACAGGTCATCTTAGGGGAATTGTCTGTACCTTGGGAAGAGAACATGGAGGAGGTGCACGATTGGAAGAGAGGAAAGTATAGTGAGCTGGAGGCAGAGTGTCGGGAGAAGGGTTGGCGAGTTTCGTGTCAGCCATTTGAGGTGGGGTGTCGAGGGTATATTGGAAAATTCCTTTTCTGCATTTCTTGCTCGGCTTGGGGTGTGTGTGACAGAAAGAAGGAGGATGTGTGACCAGGTAGCCCAGGTTGCCTTGAAAGGCTCACTTTGGATTTGGAGGAAGTTTATGGAGGCACGTCGAACAGTGTCGGTTGAGGTTATGTAATATAAATGGAGGTGTGTGTGTGTGTGTGTGTGTGTGTGTGTGTGTGTGTGTGTGTGTGTGTGTGTTGCAGGAGTGGGTCATGAGTGGGTCATGACTGGGTGTGGCTTTGCATGTTTGCATGAGTGGTGCATGTTGGTAAGGGTAGGTGGTTGGTTGTGTGTGTGTTTTTTTGTTTTTGTTTTTTTTGTTACTATTATTATTTCTTATTTTCTGTATGTGAGTGAGTGAGTGGGTGAGGGTGTGTGTTTTTGCATGAATTAATTTTTGCATGAGTGTGTGTGTTTTTGTATGTTGAGTGTTGTATGTTGTAAGGGTAGGTGGTTGGTTGGTGTTGTGTGTGTATGTGTGTGTATGTGTGTATGAATGATCTGGTGTGTTTTGTTGGTAAGTGGTGAAGGGTATAAAGGTGGGTGTTTGAGTGTTCCACCATGTTTGTTTGGTGCTGTGGATTCTGGATGTGGAGGTGCTGCTGTTGTCGTCTGCGTTCGCACTGGCTGGGGGTGGGGGTATGTACGCACCCAGGTGCAGTTGCTGCATGTGGATGTGTATGTGCCCCTGCTGGCCCACCTTAGATGACCGTATCGAGGTTGAAGGGCCGAAACGGCATGATGCTGAGGACCTCGGCTGAGGACCCGGTCAGTGCGGCACACTTGTGACCAGGTGTGTTTTGAACTTGTGCATGTGTCTCTGATTCGGATCATATATATATATATGTTGGAACCCATATGTGGATCGGTCCCATCGGCCGATGGGTCTGACCCGTTTGCGGATGTGTTGTTCACCTTGAAGGAATGTGTCAATGGTGGATGAGTATGTTTATTTGAACCTAAAAATAAGCAATTGATGTCATAAATGTTTATAAAGCAGTCCGTGACATGTGGTTTGTCGATAACCGTTTGTCGATAAGTGTTACATATTAATGTGAATGTATGTGAATTACTATTCAGGTCTTTGCTTTTATCAATGTGTAGTCAATTAAAGGTTGTTGTGATTAAAGGGTCAGGAGCCCTTCTGGGGAAAAGGAGACCGGAAACGGGAGAAGAAAAGACACGAGGTCCGGGAGAAGCGACGACTCTTCTTCTTCCTCGCCGAGCTCGGACGCGAGCGGTATCGCTATTGAGCAACGTAACAGAATCGGCGTTTGAAAGCCCGACGGGCGAAAGTAATTACCCCTTGACACGTCAAAGTGCCGTGGGTTCGTGCACGGAACCAAGCGTCCGGCACAGTTCGCTTCACCATCTACCAGGACGCGTACGGGTCGCACTTTGGGCCTCGCGCGTGGTGCAAGCCGCGCTTGGTTTTGCCCCGTCTACAAGGACGCGTACGTGTCGCACTTTGGGCCTCGCGCGCGTTGCAAGCCGCGTTTGGTTTTGCCCCGTTGCTTGGCAAGGAGGTGTGCGCTGCAGCAGCTGTCCCCGGTACGAGACGGGCACGTTTGGAGCACGTTCGTTCAACCGCCCGTGTGCGGAGAAGAGAGACATTGTGAGAGACATTGACCACGGAGGGAGTCGGGAGTGGGGCTCACGTGAGGAATGTATAAGATGGCCATCTTAGAGTTAGTGTAGATGAGTTTACATCTTTGTAGTATTGATTGCTGATTGTTGATGGTTGATTGCTCGGGGAATATATCATTGATTATTCCGGATCCTTGGTGTGGGGTTTCTTATTGATTGGAATTCATCTTGATTGCGTTACGGAAGCGCATACATAATAGATCTTTCTGGCGGAGTTCCTCTCACGGTCCGGGGGTCACCGAGACCAGGTAGTCACCGGGAGGACCACGTAACAGAATTGGGGGCTCGTCCAAATTACGATTTGCGGATTCGCAATTGGGTCTACGTCCGGGATTTAAAATTATATAACATAATAAAATAATAATTTTTATTTATTAAAATTAATTAATTAATTATTAATTGGTAAATTTTTGAGAAATTGTGGTAAAGTCTTGGGTGAAGGTTAACAGGTGTTAACGATAGTCACCATGGCATTTGTTGCACAGAACTTTGCGGTAACACCTAGTGAGGCACAGTTCCGAGCGTTACTAAAAGCGGACCTCTTGAAATTGGCCAAACATTTTAACTTGGAGGTCCGAACTAATTTGAGGAAGGCAGAGTTGCAGACCACGGTGATACAGTCTATGGTGGGATTAGGAACATGGGACGAGTTAGCCTGGCAGTGGCTACCCAAAGAACCAGAAGACGTTGAGCTCCGGAAACTGGAGTTGCAATTACCGAGCCAGGAACGGATTAAAGAAGAAGAAAGGAAAGCAGAAGAGAGGAGAGAAGAGAAACAAGCAGAGAAAAGGAGAGTGGAACGAGAACTCCAGGAAAGGTTAAAAGAAGAAGAAAGGAAAGCAGAAGAGAGGAGAGAAGAGAAACAAGCAGAGGAAAGGAGAGTGGAACGAGAACTCCAGGAAAGGTTAGCAGAAGAAGAAAGGAAAGCAGAAAAGGAAAGAGCAGAAGAAGAAAGGAAAGCAGAAGAGAGGAGAGAAGAGAAACAAGCAGAGGAAAGGAGAGTGGAACGAGAACTCCAGGAAAGGTTAGAAGGGAGAAAAGCAGAGGAGAGGAGAGCTGCCAGGGAACTCGAAGCAGAGGAGAGAAAAGCCGAAAGGGAGTTGAAGGAACGTGATCTGGCGCTTCAGCAAGAGATTAAATTCAAGGAGCTGGAGTTAATGAGAGAACGGGGAGAGGTACCCCCCTTGCTGACGGGGTCGACACCTAGCCAGAAAACCTGGAAGGTGGGCAGACATGTGAGGCTGGTTCCACCCTTCAGTGAAAAGGAAGTCACTCAATTTTTTCCACACTTTGAGAAAGTGGCTCGACAGTTAAACTGGCCGGAGGAGGCCTGGACCATACTAGTGCAAAGTGTGCTGGTGGGAAAAGCTCAAGAGATTTATTCGGTGCTACCAATGGACCAATATGCAGATTATGAGGTATTGAAGAAGCACATCCTCAAAGCCTATGAGTTGGTTCCGGAAGCTTACCGGCAAAAATTCAGGAATGCCAGGAAGAGGGAGAGTGAGACCCATGTGGAGTTTGCTAGAGTGAAAGAAAATATGTTTGATCGGTGGTGTGAGTCAAAAGGAGTCGGGAACGACTTCGAAGCATTGCGTGACCTGATGCTGGTGGAGGAATTTCAACAGTGTGTCCACGAGGACATCAAAGTGTACCTGCAGGAAAAGAAAGTACCAAAGTTGTGGGACGCAGCCACCATGGCAGATGGTTATGCCTTAACACACCGGATAGGGGTCCACGAACCTAACTCCTCGCCTAGATCTCCGCAGGGGAGGTGTGGAACAGCAGGTGCGGAGAACGACAATACATGGCGGCGGCATCGAGATGAATATGGGGACAACGCTGATACCCGAACTGTTCGAAATCAGGGGGCTACGGGCCCAAGACAAACTTATTTTTCGGGGGGCCCGAGGCAGACCACGAGTTTTTCCTCCAGGCCTACTTGCGCTTTTTGCAAGAAACCTGGACACTTGATGTCCAGTTGTTACCTCATGAAAAGGGAAAACCCAGAGCGGAGTCCGACTAGTACAACTCCGAATGTGATGGCAAACGTAAGAAATCGCCCACAGAAGAGTTACCAACCATTTATTTATGAGGGGTTGGTCTCACTCAAGGGAGACTTGACTAACCCAAGACCGGTTAGGGTTTTGAGGGACACAGGAGCCCATCAATCCTTAATGCTTGAAGGCATTTTGCCATTGTCAAAGAGTACCGCAACTGGTGATAGTGTTCGGTTACAAGGGATCGGTGGCTGTGTTAGTGCCCCACTTCATGTCATCCATTTGGAATCCGATTTGATGTCAGGACCGTTCACCGTCGGTTTACAAGCCACGCTTCCTGTAGAGGGAGTATCTGTTATTATCGGAAATGATTTGGCCGGGGGTCAAATTTATGGTAACCCGAGGGCGGGTAAAGAGCCCCGCAGGGGAAATAATACCACCCCCGCTCGGGATGGCGACAAAAGTTCCAAGTTATTTGTAGGGGGACAGAACTTCAACACAGAGGAAGAAGTTCTGACCTCTGTCTTCAACAGATATGGGCCGCTGGTGGAAGTGCGGGTGGTAAAAGACAGGGAAACACAACGGTCAAGAGGGTTAGGCTTTGTCACGTTTGCAAGCACAAGAGACGCCAGAGAGGCAGAGAAGAATTGGAATGGTAAGGATTTGGAGGGTCGGACCATAACAGTAGGGAAGGCATTTCGTAGGCGTCCAGAGGTCTACAGAAGAGGACAACTTGGCGGTAGTTTTGGGGTTGGCAGCAGCCGATATTACTATGGAGGCTCCCAGAAATACGGCACCTCCTGAAAGAATGAAGGTCAGAGCACTGGCCGAGAAAGAGACCGCCAGTCAGGTAACGGCTGGGACAAGTGGTCCCACCGTAACTGTTAGGAGTCTGGAGAAGTTGAAGCACTATATACGAGGGAGCCGCCGAGCCGGGGCTCCTACACGGACTAACCGTGAACGCCACGTTCTTAAAGGCGTCCAGGTAGTGAACTTTCCTGCACGGACTAATCGTGAACTCCACGTTCTTAAAGGCGTCCCTGTAATGAACTTTCCTCCCCGGACTAACCGTGAATTCCACATTCCTTAAGGCGTCCATGTAGGGAATACTCCGCTGGGCCTCCCGAAAAAGTGCTATAGAGAGGTTTAAATTTGGGGGCTTTGGTCACCACCTCTTAACCATTATTCAAGAGAAACTAGAAGTGGTTGACGCTTGGTCCAGAGGGAATTAATTTAGGGGATTGTGTGAAATTTTGTTGCTTTATTTTTAAGTGATGACTGTGCCCGGGGGGAACTGATGAGTTGGGGGGGGGGGGGGGGGAGGGGTGAGTTATCTGGTTTGTTTATCCAAGTTGGCCGGCAAAGAAAGTTTTCGCTGGGTTCAAACTTTCTTTCTTGAAGGGGGGGAGTGTTACATATTTATGTGAATGTATGTGAATTACTATTCAGGTCTTTGCTTATCAATGTGTAGTCAATTAAAGGTTGTTGTGATTAAAGGGTCAGGAGCCCTTCTGGGGAAAAGGAGACCGGAAACGGGAGAAGAAAAGACACGAGGTCCGGGAGAAGCGACGACTCTTCTTCTTCCTCGCCGAGCTCGGACACGAGCGGTATCGCTATTGAGCAACGTAACAGAATCGGCGTTTGAAAGCCCGACGGGCGAAAGTAATTACCCCTTGACACGTCAAAGTGCCGTGGGTTCGTGCACGGAACCAAGCGTCCGGCACAGTTCGCTTCACCGTCTACCAGGACGCGTACGGGTCGCACTTTGGGCCTCGCGCGTGGTGCAAGCCGCGCTTGGTTTTGCCCCGTCTACAAGGACGCGTACGTGTCGCACTTTGGGCCTCGCGCGCGTTGCAAGCCGCGTTTGGTTTTGCCCCGTTGCTTGGCAAGGAGGTGTGCGCTGCAGCAGCTGTCCCCGGTACGAGACGGGCACGTTTGGAGCACGTCCGCCCGGGGTTCGTTCAACCGCCCGTGTGCGGAGAAGAGAGACATTGTGAGAGACATTGACCACGGAGGGAGTCGGGAGTGGGGCTCACGTGAGGAATGTATAAGATGGCCATCTTAGAGTTAGTGTAGATGAGTTTACATCTTTGTAGTATTGATTGCTGATTGTTGATGGTTGATTGCTCGGGGAATATATCATTGATTATTCCGGATCCTTGGTGTGGGGTTTCTTATTGATTGGAATTCATCTTGATTGCGTTACGGAAGCGCATACATAATAGATCTTTCTGGCGGAGTTCCTCTCACGGTCCGGGGGTCACCGAGACCAGGTAGTCACCGGGAGGACCACGTAACAATAAGATAAAAATAAGATAATGTCGCTCCATTTAAAAACGCTGGTCTACTTCGCTGGTGGCACTGGCAGACTCAGCTCTCCATTGTTTATATAGCAATTCCTGGCATGCCTTAATCACCCAAAAGCTAAAGATGAAGGTGTGGCTTCGTAATCGGGGCATTGTCAATTATATAAACACAATAACGCATTATGTGATTCTATGAGGCCCTCAGTGTGATTCTATGAGGCCCTCAGCGATGGGTCTGACCCGTTTGCGGATCCACAGATGGGTCGCCCATCTGCGGATCCGCAAACGTGTCAGACCCATCGGCCGATGGGACCGATCCACAGATGGGTTCCAACATATATATATATATATGCAGTGTCTGTGTTGTCCTGTGTTGTGTTGTCACTGAACTACTCCCTCAAACTCTTGTGAAATCGTACCAAACTTCTAGTATGCACCTATCTCTCCCACGGGTCCTAAGGGTCTTTTTTCTTCTTTTTTTTGAAAAAAAATTTTTTTTAACTAAAATCTACAACTTCAATTGTTTATAAAATGGAATATCATGTATATTACAAATACATTTGTGCAAAATAATTGTTTGTATTATGATTGGTGTAAACCATGACAAAACAGCAACTCAGGTACAGTCATCTATTATATATCTGCATGTCTGGGCAATGTCTGTGTTGTCACTGAACTAATCCCTCTGACTGTCTGTGTTGTCACTGAACTCCCTCAAATTTTTGTTTCCATGGCGGTGAAGTGTTTTTAATAATGTGGTGGTGAGGTGTTTTGAATTACGTGGTGGTGGTGTTTTTAATAATGTGGTGGTGAGGTGTTTTGAATTACGTGGTGGTGAGGTGTTTTGAATTATGTGGTGGTGAGATGTTTTGAATTACGTGGTGGTGAGGTGTTTTTAATTATGTGGTGGTGAGGTGTTTTGAATTACGTGGTGGTGAGGTGTTTTGAATTACGTGGTGGTGAGGTGTTTTGAATTACTTGGTGGTGAAGTGTTTTGAATTACGTGGTGGTGATGTGTTTTGAATTACGTGGTGGTGAGGTGTTTTGAATTACGTGGTGGTGAGGTGTTTTGAATTATGTGGTGGTGAGATCTTTTGAATTACATGGTGGTGAGGTGTTTTGAATCAAGTGGTGGTGAGGTGTTTTTAATAATGTGGTGGTGAGGTGTTTTGAATCAAGTGGTGGTGAGGTGTTTTTAATAATGTGGTGGTGAGGTGTTTTGAATTACGTGGTGGTGAGGTGTTTTGAATTATGTGGTGGTGAGATCTTTTGAATTACATGGTGGTGAGGTGTTTTGAATCAAGTGGTGGTGAGGTGTTTTTAATTATGTGGTGGTGAGGTGTTTTGAATCAAGTGGTGAGGTATTTTTAATTACGTGGTGGTGAGGTGTTTTGAATCAAGTGGTGGTGAGGTGTTTTGAATCAAGTGGTGGTGAGATGTTTTGAATTACATGGTGGTGAGGTGTTTTGAATCCAGTGGTGGTGAGGTGTTTTGAATCAAGTGGTGGTGAGGTGTTTTGAATTACGTGGTGGTGAGGTGTTTTGAATTAAGTGGTGGTGAGGTGTTTTGAATTACGTGGTGGTGAGGTGTTTTGAATCAAGTGGTGGTGTGTTTTTAATTACATGGTGGTGAGGTGTTTTTAATTACGTGGTGGTGAGGTGTTTTTAATTATGTGGTGGTGAGGTATTTTTTAATTATGTGGTGGTGGGGTGTTTTAATTATGTGGTGGTGAGGTATTTTTAATTATGTGGTGGTGAGATGTTTTGAATTACGTGGTGGTAAGGTGTTTGGAATTTTGTGGTGGTGAGGTGTTTGGAATTTTGTGGTGGTGAGGTATTTTGAATTATGTGGTCGTGAGGTGTTTTTAATTATTTGCTGGTGAGGTGTTTTGAATTACGTGGTGGTGAGGTATTTTTAATTATTTGCTGGTGAGGTGTTTTGAATTATGTGGTGGTGAGGTGTTTTTAATTATGTGGTGGTGAGATGTTTTGAATTACATGGTGGTGAGGTGTTTTGAATCAAGTGGTGGTGAGATGTTTTGAATTACATGGTGGTGAGGTGTTTTGAATCAAGTGGTGGTGAGGTGTTTTGAATTACATGGTGGTGAGGTGTTTTGAATCAAGTGGTGGTGAGGTGTTTTTAATGACGTGGTATTGAGGTGTTTTGAATCAAGTGGTGGTGAGGTGTTTTGAATTACGTGGTGGTGAGGTGTTTTGAATTACGTGGTGGTGAGGTGTTTTGAATCAAGTGGTGGTGAGGTGTTTTGAATTACGTGTGGGTGAGGTGTTTTGAATCAAGTGGTGGTGAGGTGTTTTGAATTACGTGTGGGTGAGGTGTTTTGAATTACGTGGTGGTGAGGTGTTTTGAATTACGTGGTGGTGACGTGTTTTGAATTACGTGGTGGTGACGTGTTTTGAATTACGTGGTGGTGACGTGTTTTTAATAACGTGGTGGTGAGGTGTAATCGTTCCAAACTTCCAGTCTGCACCTACCCCTCCCCTATGTGTGTGCTGAGGGGTTCTTTTTTGTATTATTTTGTATTTTTTCAACCTAAATCTTGAACCTAAATTGCCGATAAAAATGTAAAATCACAAACACAACAAATAAATTTGTGTAAAATAATTGTTTGTATTATGATTGGTGTACATCATGACAACACAGCAACTCAGGTACAGTCATTAACCTCAGCTAAAATATGCCCGTTCCTCAGTATCGACGCTTGGTGAGGCGAGCGTAGCGAGCCGAGCCAAGCTCGTGATGTCATATTGTACCTGTAGTTAGTCTTTTTTATTTGGTTATTTAGTTTTGTATACAAAGTCGAGGCTCGTGTAAGAGCTTAAACACAAAGAACATAAAATAAAGGGAGTGGGAGACAAGAGAGGGAGAGGGAGGGGTACACGGTATAAAGCAAATGAACACTTCTCGGAATTTCAGGAAAAAAGTTGGGGGATTGAAAGAGGCGGAGTTGGGGTGTTTTAATTGGGGTAGAAAAGATTAAGGTTTTGGATGGGGGAAGATAAGAGATGGTGGTGAACAGCTGTTTTAAAGACCTGGAGGGAAGAGTGGGATTGAAGGGAGTGGGGGAGTTTGTTCCAGAGGCGGGAGAAAAGGGGTATGAAAGAGTTGTGGTTGCAAGTCAAACGATTGTGCACAACATTGAACTAAATCTCAAAGCATGCTTCTCTTGACAAGTTGGAAACTGTTCTGCATTAACACCATGCGTTCATTTTCTGAGCGAGTTCCCAATTTCAGTTTGTTGTTCCCACAATTTACACGTTGGGCCACCCAGTCACAGTCACTGTTGGATTTTTTTCTGCTGCACAGTATTTGTGGCTGGTGCACACACCAGAAGTTGATCTTGGTGGTTTGCTCTGAAGACCTCAAATGTCATTTGCCACAAAATTCCTCGACTCTTCTCTTGCTGGTTATTTGTTTATGGTTGATTATAAAATTAATGCTAAAAAATTATAAATAGAGTATATATTTCGCAAAAATTGGGTGTGTGACAATGTGACAATTGTGACATGGACAAAGCGATTCGATTTTGATGTAGATCCGGATCAGCATTTCAGTATTTAAAAAAAACAACTTTTTGAGTGATTCTTCACCATTGAGAGATCGGGCCAAAAACGATATGGCACGGTATTTCAAAACGTTGCGGACAAATTATGACAAAACTTGGTGGATGAGTTGGGTAGGTGAGAAGAACAAGCCGATTCGATTTTGGTTCAGTTCCGGATCCAGATCCGGCCTATCAGTGGGAAGCAAAACATAAACTGTTCAACCTGGTAGAGGTATGCTCTCTTCCGAGTGTCGTTCTAGTTACCTCCGCCACCAAAGGTGGATGGGGGTTAACTTTTCACCCCTGTCTGTTTGCCATTTGTTTGTGAACAAAATATCTCAAAAAGTTGTGGACGGATTCGTACGAAATTTGGTGGAGAACTTGTTTAAGTGACAAGAAAGATTGATTTAATTCTGGTCAAGATTCGAATCTGGATCCGAATCAGAGAATTTTTAAAGTGATTCTTGACAGGAAAGGATAAACCACCCAGAATATTCCGTGCCTTGACACTGCTGATGGCTAAACTGGAATTCTGTTGCAGAATGCAGTGCAGGGTGTGGGAGGGATGTATCTTACAACACAGGGATGCTCCACTCCAAACGATATGCCAATCATCAATTTTTGCCTTTTTTTTGTATACAAGATCGAGGCTCGTGAAAGAGCTAACATTAATCACACAAAAAGGCAACCGACACATAAAGCACAAAATAAGGGGAGTGGAACACAAGATGGGGAGAGAGGGGGAAGGACACAAACACAACATTTGAGAGCAAGGACATCGAGAGAAATGTGGGAGGGAGAGGGCTTGGGGGGAGGTGGGAGAGGTATAAAACACAAGGACACTGCAAGGACTTCCAGGAAAGAAGTTGGAATTTCAAAAAAAGTGTATCTGGGGTGAATTAGTGGGGGTAGAAAAGATCAAGGTTTTGGATGGGGGAAGATAAGAGATGGTGGTGAACAGCTGTTTTAAAGACCTGGAGGGAGGAGTGGGATTGAAGAAGAGACTGAGGGAGTTTGTTCCAGGGCGGGAGAAAAGAGGAATGAAGGAGTGAAGGTGAGCAGCGAGTCTTGATTTTGGCAGTTTAACCATAAGAGGGTTGCAGGCAGATCTAGTGCGACCTGTAGGGATATTTGGGGGACAGAGCCCAGAGAGAGCGAGGGGGGCAAGGCCAGAGAGGAGTCGGTAGAAGACAGAAAGACCACCAACCTGCCTGCGGTGAGTGAGTGAAAGGTCCTCGGAGTTAGCTTCATCGCAGGAGATTCCAGATGTATAGTATGCTTTCACCAATATGATGGCACTATATCTCTGCTGACAGATTCCTTACACACAAGTTACCTTTTACTGGGTTTGATACGCAAACGGGCTCAAAGTTATTTGACAAATTGTTGTCCATGTGAAATGGTAAGTGCAAATGTGATACATCGTATGCAGCTGTCTTCGTTTGATTATGATCAGGGGATTGATGAGTTTGGGTTAATATAAAATGCACAAGTAATAAAAACATTTTAAACAAGTGGAGATACATTCAAAGTACTCCGCCCACATGCCAAATAAATAAATAACATATCCTCCAGCGCGTGACATTGCTGGGGAGCTTTCGGGGGTGATGCCCCTTTGCAGCACATGGAAACAGAATTGCGAGGGAGCGGTGTACAATAAATCGATTGATTAATTGTGTCATTCAAATAAATAAATAAATGATCATGAAATAATTAATTTCTTATCAATTGGCTAATAGCATAGCGAAACCACCACTGTTTCACCCGAATCTATAACTATTTGAAATGTAATTAATTCGGTAATTAATTTTAAAATAAATAATTAGTTGATTAATCAATAAATAATGATAAATTGATTAATCAATAAATCAAAAATACTTTTTATAGCCAAATCACTTGGTCATTGTCATGTCCAAATATCAGCTTCTTAGTGCAAAAGGTGCCTGAGAACTCAGATGAGAAAGAAAATAAATAAGTGATTGATAATGAAAATATAGGGACAACCATCGTTCCAAGAAAAATGTTGGGATGGTTTCACATGATCATTTCTTGGTCATCCCTATGTTGTTTCCATACTTTTTGGAGTAACATCCCTACATGCTTTTGCATTTTAAACATGTTTTTATTACTTGTTTCTTTACTTTTTTTAGAAATATGTTTACATGCTGGAGAATTTTATTATTGCATGGAATTTATTTTCTATTCCAGGGATTTGTGCTGTTTTAAACACGAGCCTCCCACTCCTACAACCTCGCCCATCCCCCCCGCCCCATCTCCCACTCCCTCTTCACGTGAAATAATATGGGTACAGAAGCAGAATTTGAAGTGGAGTACAATTTTTGCTGAAGCTAATTGACTAAATTGATGTGATGGTAATTTCTGGTTCTAAAGTGTTTTCCAAGGGTATGTGACAAGATCGCCTTTATTACCTACTGGCAGAGTACCACCCCCTGGGTGGGTCGAGGTTGTGCATTACTTGCTGAAAATGAGTATGGTCTGTGTTTTTTTTGCAAGAAGTCTAAAAAAATTTGCATGGTGTATGCTTGTACGTACACCTCCAGCGAGTTTGTGCATTACTTGCATGGTGTACGCTAAAAAAATTTGCAGGGTGTATGCTTAAAAGGTTCTAGATGGTCTAACGTTCTAAATACATACGTTCCAATCAATAGCAGTTAGTGTCTCAAGGGTTGAAAGGGTCTCGTCTCTTAAGCATGTAAAAAGGGTCTAAAAAGGTCCAAGTGGTCTGTTTAAAACTCTAAATGGTCAAGTGCCCATGCTGTCTAATCTGTCTGAGGGTGTAAGGAGTCTAAATGGTGTTGAGGTTTAAGGGATCTAAAGGGACTTAATGGGGTGTAAAGGTCTAAAGGTTCTCGTGGTCTAAATGGTACAAAAGGTCTGTAGGGTGAAAAGTTGTCGAAAGTGTCGAAAGGGTCTTAACGGTAAAAGAGGTGTTAAGGGTCTTAGAGGTCTTAAAGGGTCTTAAGCATCTTGGAGTATTAAGGGTCTTGGGGGTCTGAGGGGTCTTAAGGGTCTTCTGGGTCTTGATGATCTTAGGGGTCTTAAAGAGTCTTAAAAGTCTTTGGGGTCTTCAATGATTTTAGAGGTATTAAGGGTCTTCAGGGTCTTATAGGGTCTTCCAGGTCTTAAGCATATTAGGGATCTTAGGGGTCTTAAAGGTATTAAAAATCTTAGGGGTCTTAGAGGTATTAACAATCTTAGGGGTTTTACAGGTCTTCAAGTGTCTTAAGGGCCTTACTGGTCTTGGGGATCATAAAGGGTCTTGGAGATCTTAATGGGTCATGGGGGTCATTAAGGGTCTTGGGGGTCATTAAGGGTCTTGGGAGTCTTCGGGGTATTGGGAGTCTTCGGTGTCTTTTGTGTCTTGAGGGTCTTGTGTGTCTTAGGGGTCTTGTGTGTCTTAGGGGTCTTGTGTGTCTTAGGGGTCTTGTGTGTCTTAAGGGTCTAGTGTGTCTTAAGGATCTTGTGTGTCTTTAGGGTCTTGGAGGTCTGAAGGGTCATGGTGTATTAAGGGTCTTTGGGGAGGGGGTCTTTTGGGGTCAGAGGGTTATTAAGGGTTCTTAAGAGTCTTGAAGTACTTTGGAGTCTAAAGTGTCTTAGGGGTCTTATTGAGGGGTGTTGTGGGGTAAAGGCGGGGTTGGGGGAAAGTTTATAGTGCAAAACTACCCTGGGGGAGTGAACAGTCTTCTTGGCAAGTTTGAGTGAGCCCTGTGAGTGAAAGTGTGTAGTGTACCCGGTATATGGAAGCAAACACACATGGGTGGGGGCAGCGTCTTGTGGGGGGAGGCGGGGATGGGGAGAAGGTTTATATTGCAAAATCGCCCTGGATGAGTGAACAGTCTTCATGGCAAGTTTGAGCCCTGTCGGTCAGAAGGTGTGGCCGCAAAATCAGAACACACACACACACACACACACACACACACACACACACACACACACACACACCAACACAAACCTAAAATATGTATATAAATGTGTGTTGTTGCTGTTGACTGGCCCGTGCCAGCCCACACAACAGGGCAGCAGCACGGAGACAGCAGGTGAACCTCTCGGGGGAGACAGGATACATGGGATAGGAAGAAGTATACCGACTTCTTGATAATATTCCACCGTTAACCATATTTATATAGGGCTGATTGGCCCTACGGCAAATGTGTCTTGTGGCACCGCCCCCATTAAGCTCATTGCCAGTCGTAGTCCCACCCACCCTTCTGTACCCTTCCTCTTCCTTTGCAAAGGAATGCAGTTTTGTGTATTTTTCCGGGAATCCTTTCAAGCTATTAAAATTTCAATCGGTTTGCATCTTCCCACTATAAAATGCAGTAGATTCGTGTTTTCAACCAATTTTGAGTTCGCCTGTTAGAAATAATAAGAAGAAGAAGAATGAAAATCTAGCACTTCTGGGTCTCACATTTTTCTATTTAATCGATGATGTCCCAAAGTTTTATCAGTGTTATTGGATGGGAAATTCTCCACAGATGACTGGTAGGTAATTTATAGGTTTATAAGTTTTATCTTGGTAAAACTTTTTTTGAGGATATATGTTTTATTGAGCCAATGGAGTGTCCGGACCATCCATACATAAGAGGTGTACCGACTTCTTGATATAATATACAATAAATTATTGAAAGTATTGAGACAGAAAACTCAAACTTTAAAATGAATCTCCCATACTGAATTCTTCCTGACATCTTTGTCCTTTGTTCCTTTCACATTTCTTTCTACTTTTTCACTTTTCTCTTTATTAGTCCCCTGCCGGTGTACACCGTAGAGGACTATAGGTTTGCACTCCGTCTGTCAGTCTGTCAGTCCGTCACGCAAAGAACAGCTTTCCGGACTTTTTTTTTTCTAAACTCTTCATGCTAATGATTTCAATCTTTGCACATGGTTTCCTCATGATAATTTACAGATCAAGTACGAACTTCACGACGGTTCGATCATTTTTGACAAAGTTATGGCACTTTTAACTTTGTGATAATTCTGATGACCCTTAACTCAGTGCCATTTTAAGTTTTAATTTCCTTTAAAAAAGATTTTCTCTGCAATAATTGGACCGATTGAGATCAAATTTTCACGGTAGTGGGGACTCGGGATGTAGAATATTTTAATGGTAATTATGACGTCACAGGTCACGTGGTTCGGCCGCCGTATTGTTTTTCGTGAACACACGAAAAACCCTTTTTCTCAGCAACGGCTGAACAGATCGAGGCCAAACTTTGCAGGCAGAATCGCATACCCATGATGAACAAAAAGGTCAACGAGCATGACATCAGGCGTCGCATGGTATCAGAGTTATGACGTTTTAAAGCATAAACCTTTAAAACCGAGCTCCTCCCTCATTTTTGCTCCAATCGAGGGGAAACCTCACAGATCTGTTCAGCATGTCAGTCTACTAAAATGTCCTTTTGGAATTTGCGATAGGGCACGTGGTTTGGCAGATATCGTTAATTAAATGAAAACATTGAAAAAATGGATATCTCTTGAATCGCTAGTACCTCAGACCGTGCATTGGTAATTCTATAATTCACACAGTGCAATACGTGCAGGCTGCTCCACGGAGCGACCTTGCGGGCTTATCAACGAGGCGAGGCGTGACACACATGTGTCTCAGCATACTTCAGATCAAGTTTGTAAACCAGCATCAACCACACATATATTTGCATATTCGATCATTTTTGACAATGTTATGGCACTTTGAACTTTGGTAGGGGACATGTATTGCAGCGCAATACTCAGAATGCTTGTTAGTCCCCTAGCGGTGTACACCGGAGGGGACTATAGGTTTGCACGCTGTCCCTACGTCTATCAGTCCGTCAGTCTGTCAGTCTGTCAGTCTGTCAGTCTGTCAGTCTGTTAGTCTGTTAGTCTGTTAGTCTGTTAGTCTGTTAGTCTGTCAGTCTGTCCGTCCGTCAGTCTGTCAGTCCGTCACGCAAAGAACAGTTTTCTGGACTTTTTTTTCTAAATTCTTCATGCTAATGATTTCAATCTTTGCACATGGTTTCCTCATGATAATTTACAGATCAAGTACGAACTTCACGACGTTTCGATCATTCTTGACAAAGTTATGGCACTTTTAACTTTGTGATAATTCTGATGACCCTTAACTCAGTGCCATTTTAGGTTTTAATTTCCTTTAAAAAAGATTTTCTCTGCAATAATTGGACCGATTGAGATCAAATTTTCACGGTAGGGGGGACTCGGCCTGTAGAATATTTTAATGGTAATTATGACGTCACAGGTCACGTGGTTCGGCCGCCATATTGTTTTTCGTGAAAACATGAAAAACCCTTTTTCTCTGCAACGGCTGAACAGATCGAGGCCAAACTTTGCAGGCAGAATCGCATACCCATGATGAACAAAAAAGTCAACGAGCATGACGTCAGGCGTCACATGGTTTCAGAGTTATGACGTTTTTAAGCATAAACCTTTAAAACCGAGCTCCTCCCTCATTTTTGATCCAATCGAGGGGAAACTTCACAGATCTGTTCAGCATGTCAGTCTACTAAAATGTCCTTTTGGAATTTGCGATAGGGCACGTGGTTTGGCAGATGTCGTTAATTGAATGAAAACATTGAAAAAATGGATATCTCTTGAATCGCTAGTACCTCAGACCGTGCATTGGTAATTCTATAATTCACACAGTGCAATACGTGCAGGCTGCTCCACGGAGCGACCTTGCGGGCTTATCAACGAGGCGAGGCGTGACACACATGTGTCTCAGCATACTTCAGATCAAGTTTGAAAACCAGCATCAACCACACATATATTTGCATATTCGATCATTTTTGACAATGTTATGGCACTTTGAACTTTGGTAGGGGACATGTATTGCAGCGCAATACTCAGAATGCTTGTTAGTCCCCTAGCGGTGTACACCGGAGGGGACTATAGGTTTGCACGCCGTCCCTCCGTCTGTCCATCTGCCAGTCCGTCAGTCTGTCAGTCCGTCCGTCAGTCTGTCTGTCCGTCCGTCAGTCTGTCATGCAAAGAACAGTTTTCCGGACTTTTTTTTCTAAACTCTCAATGCTAATGATTTCAAACTTTGCACATGGTGTCCACCTGATAAGTTACAGTTCAAGTTCGAACTTCACGACGTTTCGATCATTTTTGACAACGTTATGGCACTTTGAACTTTGGTAATTCTGATTATTCTGATGATCCTTAACTCAGTGCCATTTTAAGTGTATTTTCCTTTAAAAAAGATTTTCTCCGCAATAATAGGACCGATTGAGATCAAATTTTCACCGCAGTGGGGACTCGTTCTGTAGAATATTTTAATGGTAATTATGACGTCACAGGTCACGTGGTTCGGCCGCCATATTGTTTTTCGTGAACACACGAAAACCCCTTTTTCTCTGCAACGGCTAAACAGATCGAGGCCAAACTTTGCAGGCAGAATCGCATACCCATGATGAACAAAAAGGTCTGCGAGCATGACGTCATGCATCACATGGTTTCAGAGTTATGACGTTTTTAAGCATGAACTTTTAAAACCGAGCTCCTCCCTCATTTTTGATCCAATCGAGGGGAAACTTCACAGATCTGTTCAGCATGCCAGTCTACAAAAATGTCTTTTTGGAATTTGCGATAGGTCACGTGGTTTGGCAGATATCATTAATTAAACGAATTTTTTTTTTAATGGATATCTCTTGTTTATTCTGGAGTCTCCTCAAGCCGCACCGCGCGCCCTCATTCTCGTCTCGCGAACGTCAAAAGCGTGACACAGCACGTGCTTTGGGGAGGGGCGAAGCCAAGCCGAGCAACATATACAGGGTGATTGAAAAGTAACTCCCTATTTTAAAATACTTATAATTTATTTCTTAACTATAATTTTTACAAGAAATGGATATAAGACGAAAGCGTATAGCATGATGTTTTATTTAAAATTCGATATGGGCACCAGAATTCGCCACCAGCTTCTCAAGCCGCCCGGGAACCGCGTCAACTGATTTCACCAGGAACTCTTGTGGGATGGAAGACATAACTTCTCGTATTCGCCCTTCAAGTTCTTCCAAAGTCGTTGGTTTGGTACAGTAGACTTGCTCTTTTACCCAACCCCAAAGAAAAAAGTCACATGGTGTTAAGTCAAGGCTCCTGGCTGGCCACTCATACGGACCACGACGACCCATCCATCTCCCAGGGAAGTGGGCATTCAGCCATTCATGAACAACAATAGCAAAATGTGGAGGAGCGCCATCTTGCATGAAAATCAAATCTTCAACATTCTCCGAAGCACTGATAATTGGCCAGATTTCGTCTTGCAGCATGGTGAGGTACCTTTTGGCATTCATGGTATCGCGAAGAATGAAGGGACCTACAATCCTTTCCGAAGTCATTCCACACCACACCGTTACCTTGGGCCGATATTGCGTTTTTTCAGAAATAACACGAGGATCTTCTCCTGCCCAGTAATAGCAGTTGTGACGGTTCACAAACCCACCGATGTAGAAATACCGCTTCATCAGACCAGAGGATATTTTTAAAGAGATCAGACCAATCTTCATACCACTAGCTGGGCACGCTCCTGCAGGGTAAGACGTCCAGCCATGTTTGTAGGGCTACCGAATTTCAAACAAAAAATAATCTGAAAAAAAACCAACAGAGATTAAATTCTCATACATTAAGGAACAAACACTAAAACGTTGAGAAAAATATTACGATAAATAAATAATTTCTAAATATTTTAAAATAGGGAGTTACTTTTCAATCACCCTGTATATATACACATCGATCATTGATTGTGAATCGGAAAATATAATATATTACTGATATTTAGCGACTCGAAAAGTTCTTTATCAACAACTTATTTTGTGGTGCTTCTGCTGACCTGTCTGCAAAGTGTATAAATCGAAGTCCCGAGTGCGAATCATAGGTGAGTCCGTCCTGAGGTAATTGGTGATTGGGAACGATTCAGAACCTGTGGGTAAATAACTTTTGGTAATTTCCCCAACAGTTTTCCGGACGACAGACTGCCGGTAGGGGACATGTGTTGCAGCGCAATACTCAGAATGCTTGTTCATTCTAATTCTTGCCTTTTCTTTATTTACCTCTTTCTTTATCTATCTGTCTGAGAAGTGAATTATTATCTAGTTTTCTGTAAGGCTCACTTGGCTGTGCCTGGATGGGTTTGAGGGTTGTGGATTGGCGGCTGAAACACAAATCATTTCCAGGTTCCTCCTGATGACTCCATCTTTGCTTTTTGCTGATTCTGGATCCTCCTGATGACCCCACCTTTGCTCTTTGCTGATTCTGGTTCCTCCGGATGACTCCATCTTTGCTCTTTGCTGATTCTGGTTCCTCCTGATGACTCCATCTTTTATCTTTGCCGATGCTGGTTCCTCCTGATGACTCCACCTTTGCTTTTTGCTGATTCTGGTTCCTCCGGATGACTCCATCTTTTATCTTTGCTGATGCTGGTTCCTCCTGATGACTCCATCTTTGCTCTTTGCTGATTCTGGTTTCTTCTGATGACTCCATCTTTGCTCTTTGCTGATTCTGGTTCCTCTGGATGACTCCATCTTTGCTCTTTGCTGATTCTGGTTCGTCTGGATGACTCCATCTTTGCTCTTTGCTGATTCTGGTTCCTCCTGATGACTCTATATTTTATCTTTGCTGATGCTGGTTCCTCCTGATGACTCCACCTTTGCTTTTTGCTGATTCTGGTTCCTCCGGATGACTCCATCTTTGATTTTTGCTGATTCTGGGTCCGGATGACTCCACCTTTGCTCTTTGCTGATTCTGGTTCCTCCGCATGACTCCATCTTTGCTCTTTGCTGATTCTGGTTCCTCCTGATGACTCCATCTTTTATCTTTGCTGATGCTGGTTCCTCCTGATGACTCCATCTTTGCTCTTTGCGGATTCTGGTTTCTTCTGATGACTCCATCTTTGCTCTTTGCTTATTCAGGTTCCTCCCGATGACTCCATGTTTGCTCTTTGCTGATTCAGGTTCCTCCTGAAGACTCCATCTTTGCTCTTTGCTTATTCAGGTTCCTCCTGATGACTCTAATGCAGTATTTGGTTTTCCGTTTGAGAATCTCTATTTCTCCCATACTGCAAAGTACCATGTGCTTTATAAATACTAGGGCATTGCCCGTACTATATCTATATCTAAAATTATATCCCCCCCCTCTATTTACATGAAATGGTTTGGTCCAAAGCGAACGGCTTCCGGAGTTTGGTAAAGAAATCGCCATCGCGTGCACAAACGCGCAGGAAAGCGAATGAATCGCAAATTCGTTTTTATTAGTTTTAAAACATAGTTTAACGCCAACATAGTTTGCAAACGTGAAATAAATGAATACGCTCTCAAATGTGCCATCCGAGGCAGAGTGTGTCCGCCACGTTCGGCACACGCGATAGTTCGCTGCTCTCTGATTGGTTGAATCGTTTTTTGGACATAGCTCGGTAAGTAATTGTCCGATTAATATGAAACCTTGAAAAGGCACATCCTCGGGTCCCCAGCAATATACCTGGCAAGTTAAAAGTATATCGGACCCGTGGTTGTCGAGAAACAGCGGTCACAGACAAACAAACGTACAAACGTACAAACGTACAAACAGAGATTACTGGAATTATAGATAGATGTTTTACTCTGATATCTTGGACAATCCTACATATAATTGCACGACAACGTGCTTGACCATAATGCTGTGTGCATCACAAATTTATTAATTTCAAAAACAGCATTAAAAACCTTGTCTTTAATCACTACTGACCATCATTGTGCTTTGAAAATGTTTCTCTTAAGTCACCTCTGGGTTTTCTAGTCTGGGCTTAATACCGAATTGAAGAGTATTTGGCTGCACACGTACAGCCTTACCTTACCGTTGCTTCCAGGCTTTTGATCATAATTTGCATTTCTTTTTGGAAATTAATCAAACTGTCCTGTATGCTGTCATCCATCTGCAGACATTACAGATGCCATACTACTTTTTGAAGAGTTGGCAATTGTGTGTGTGCTACATTCTAATTTTTTGGCTTGGATTTCTACTGGAGAATGCAATGACAAATCATGCAGCATATTCCTTGTCCAGGAAACTACTTCAGTAGTATGTACTCTCCAATCATAGAAGGGTACTTATCAAATGAAGTATTGTTTTCCACAATAGTATGCTTTAAAGGGAGTTTTAAGGGCAACCAAATGCTCACACCACCTTGACGCTAATCTATCCCTTGAAACCATACAAAATAGATATGATGTGTCGTTTTCCGATTTGCGATTTATAAAGTAGGTAACTTTGCAATTAAAAGTCGAAATCATCTTTTTCATGCTTAGCCATAACGTCACTCACAATTTGATCGCCATATTCATACTGTATGGGTTGCATTACGGTATGATTGAACTCAAACGGCGAAAAATTTTCAATTTTTGCCTTGTCGATGTATCCTTGGGTGTTGTAGTAATACAAACCGAGATGGTTTCATGTTGCACCTAAGTTTGCCAGAAATTGGACGAGGTTTGTCCGAAATACCCGAGTGTGGGTCAGACCTACAAAATGTTCACTTTAGTGCTGGGAACATTACAGAGCACGTTACGAAACAACAGATTGCTAGATCTTGTAGTTATCCACCATGATTAAGGTGATTAAGGTGACATCCCCATGATTAAGCGAAATAAACAGCCATCACTCGAAACTGTAAGACCATCTCTACCCAACTACCAGCTCATGTACACGGGCGATTTGAGCGGTGAATGAAACACCTGTGTTGGCATGCTGGCGACCGATCTCACCTCACCACCACCCCTCTCTCCCACCTCCACTGGGGCGGACATCGACACAGCACGGAAACAGCACAGAAACAGCATGGACATGACAGTGTGACATGACAGCATGACCACGGACAGAAATGATGTCCCGGGAAAGTATGAAACGGGATTATCTTGTAACATACAGGACAACGGGTCATCTTGTGGTGGTGGGACCAAGCATTCGTCAACCATTTGTTTGGCACTGTCTGAGTGTGCCTGGGCTGTCTGTGTGTCCATGCTGTGTCTTGTGCATGCTGTGTCTTGTCCATGCTGTGTCTTGTCCATGCTGTGTCTTGTCCATGCTGTGTCTTGTCCATGCTGTGTTGTGTCCGTGCTGTATCATGCCGTATATCCTCTCGAGTAATATAACTGATTTATCGATTAATACAAAATCCCTGATAAACCGTCAATTGAACAGAAAAAACAAAACCTATCAATCTCCATTGAGCATGCAACTGGTTTTTACATCTTCACAAGTACCTCTATTGCCACCATGTAAGTCTGAATCACTCGCATAAAGTTCAAAACGATACAACTCTATAATTCCCACAAAAGCGTTTCCATCATTAGTTTCGTCTTCAATAGTTTCTTCAAATTCCCACTGATCAGTTTCAACATACATCACTGAGAACCTCAGAGTTGCTAATGATGGTAAATCAGTATCGGTAACCGAGCTTGATATGCACTGTTTCTCTATGTAAACTGCCATTATGTTCAAGTGTGATCAAGGGTTATGAGTCTGACATGACTGGAAAATCGACACATCAGGGCTTTTTTGACACTTTTTGATTGGCAAAAAAAAATTCAAGTACTGTATATATATATTCGATTAATGAACAGGATTATAAATAGTTAAATTGATATACAGTATGTGGGAAAATTACGTGCCCAGGCCAAGAATTGAACCCAGGTCCTCTGGAGAGCCGTACCAGTGCTCTGCCATCTGAGCCATCTGGGCGACCCTGACTGAGCATGCAATTTTCCCACACATATGATATGCCACTCTCTTTCCGTCAATGCTTCCAGGGCACTCGTTTCCAAACATAGGAGCACCAACGCCCTACACACGGGAGGGTCTTCCTCCAATGGGGGGACAAATCCATGTGAATTGATCCTCAGTGGAAAATTGCATGCTCAGTCAGGGTTGCCCAGATAGCTCAGATGGCAGAGCAATGGTACGGTTTTCCAGAGGACCTGGGTTCAATTCCTGATATATATTCGGTTTCATGTGTGACCTGTGCTGCTGGGTTAGGGATACCTTCTCTGATTTGTTGTCTTCGTGTTTCCTTGCAAATTGGATTCGGTAGTCTGTTGAACGTTTCCTGCACTCAGCAAATCCTACAGTTGTCGTTTGGTGCACTTGGTTGAGTTCAATCAGGCCGCTACCTCCTTGTCTCGACAGGTACATTCTCAGGATACGTTGAATATTGTGGAGCATTTTGTTGATATTGAGGTGTTTCCTTGTTTTGATATCTTTATTTATTTATTTTCGCTTGTGGCCAATTTCCTCCTCTGCTGCTGCATTGAAATACCGGTACTGCGAGTTGGTTTATGGCTTTCATTTTGTTCCTTGAGAGAGGTTTTTTTTTTTTAGGATCAGCCTCGTTGTACGCAGGTATTCTTTAGCGATTGTTTTGCACATTTTTGCGACATATTTGGTGCCCTCTTCTACTCCGAGGTATTTTTAAGATGCTTCGTTGTCTATCTCCTGTATTGTCGTACATGTATTTCGATTTTTATGTTCTCCCTTTTTGTTGGTTTACCTTGTGTGAATGAGCAGTTTGCACACTTTCTAGACCAAATTCCATTTGAATGTCCTCGGAGTACTGTTTCCTGTGTGTTTCCTGTGTGTTTCCTGTGTGCTTCCTGTGTGTTTCCTGTGTGTTTCCTGTGTGTTTCCTGTGTGTTTGCATGATATTTCAGATTGACTTTTTATCAGTGGAAACAATTTTCTTCACTGACAAGTTAGGATTGGGTTTTCAGTGATGTGATGATTGTGTATGGATATTTAAATGTCGAGTGGAAAACTGGTCTTGACCATGAATCTTCGTGTCGTATTTTAATGTAGTTGTGTTTTACCTTTAAAAGATCTCTTGCGGGTTCTGCGAGCTCTAATGAGAAACCATGACAGTTTCACTCGGGTTAAAACACGACCACATGGTGCTGTAGTGTGGTGAGGGAATTGGACATGGTTGACATACCATGACAGGTCAAGGTCATGAGATTGTCATCTTGAAAGCAGGATTAAAAGTTGTAATATAAATTTGGTCTCTTTGCCGTTTCCTTAACTACTCCCGAATTGAGCGTACGTGATACGCTATGGAGATGGTTCCTTTAACTTGTATGAACCGTTAACCTTGCAAGAATGACATCCAGGATGGAGGCAGATTTACAATGCCCTGCTGCAGACCTTCCTGTAATCTCTTTTGGCATCAATACAACAGATGCTAAGCAGGCATCATTTCAGAGTTGCCACACAAGCTGCAAATATTGTTTCTTACACTATTCCTGAACCGAGCACCTGATCCCATAATCTGAATAAATCATTTCATTCTGAAGCTCAGCTTGTAATATCAATGCGTTTATCAAAGCTTACCAACAATATTGTACCGTATTGTGTAAACATACTGTGTGATTAAATAAAATACTACATAGGACCGTCTGTTTATTATGTACGCATGGAGTGGAGGGAAAGGGGGAGGGAGGAAGGGAGGGGGAAGGGAGAGGGTGGAGAGGGGGTTTTAAATTCCACCCTATTTGGGCCTGTAATAAATAATGGTTGGGATCATCAGGGCATTAGCCCTTTCTCTTGTTTTTCTGGGTGTTCTTGCTACTGGCATTATTTGGTGGAGGTTAAAGGTCCCATGGTGTCCTTCATGAAGAGTAGGTGAGCTATCGCCGGCACCATGCACAAATTACGAATCCCTGTCCGAACCTACACGGGGCACTCGCTGCGCTCCCAGCAATGATGCAAACCTGCATCCACATGCTGCATACAAAATGATGATTAGTGAGAAAAGTTTCTGCTCTAATCATACACTGAATGTAAGTATACCTTTATGGATGTGAGACATACTAAAGTTAGCGTACCTCGCACAACATGGGAGGGAGTATCTCGGTCATATCGCCTTTTCTCTTTTTTTTCCTTACAGGACTCAAGGCTCATGGAAGAGCAAGGTAGAACTAACGAAAGGAAAGGAGAAGACGTGGGAGGCAGACATCCCTGTAAGTAGTAAGTAAGATAGTTGGTTGAGGAAAGGTTAGTCGTGGTAACAGAGATCATGGGTCAGAATTACAGATGATGATGCACTGCTTGCTTGAAGTCCGAGAGGGAAGAGTGAGATAGAACAGCCTCTGGAAAGATGGTTCCTCAGGCGAGAGAAGGAATAAAAGATGTAACCACCCAATCTGAGCAAGGAATGCAGCCAGGCTGGATTTCAGAAGCCTAATCAGGAGGGTTATAATGGAGAAAAAAAAACTTGGATCCTAGATGGAGTAGATCAGGAGAGTCGGAGGACTGAGAACATAGAGGGAGCAATGTCAAAAACTAGATGGTAGAATACAGAGAGACCACCAACATGTCTGCTATGTGTAAGCAACAGATGCTAGGCTTTGACCTCATCACAGACGATTCCAATAATTTTGAGAGCTTTACATTCCACAGAAGCGAGGAGATACAGATGTGATGCTGGTGCACCAGCCCGCAGAGTAGATCAGTACCCCCATTGAGCGACATTCAAAGGATTTCGATTGACTGAGGATGCTCAGTCTGCGGTTGACTTTGGGGGCCAGCTTTGCTATGTGGTTGGTCGGAGAAAGGTCATAGCTAATGGTGAGGCCTCACAGTCAAGGAGATTGAACATCTTCCAGTGATTGACAAAATAAATAAATAGGTGGGTTCAGTGCCGTATTGATGGTTTGTGGCGCTTGGGGCAAATGTCAAAAATATCGCCCCCTGCAGGCACTGACATCGTCAGAAATTTCCATTGAGGGCCATATGAAAGAGCTCTAAGCTTCCACAGCAGGATCAGCAGCAGAGCCCTGGAACCTGTTCAAAATGAGAATATATTGTTGCGGACGCGGTTAAAGATGTTATTTACCGAGCGGTTGGTATTACCGCGACCGAACAGTTCCCCCGATTCTTCCCCAACTCACCCGATTCACCCAGACGTTGGCCAAATCGCGCTATGCCAAATCAATGGTAGAAAGGACACGACGACTGGGAAAGAGGAAACGACGCAAGGGGTACAGTTCTCAAGACCTCCGGAGGAGGGTATAATTACAGTGGTGGAGAAAAGGGGTAGATTACAAGGCAGTGAGGTAAAGACACAGAAGAGATGGGCACTTAATTACCGTCTTATCTTAGCCCAGACAGACCACAGACAAACGGAACAAGGCTGACTTACACAGGGATTGATGGCAGGAAGGGACAGGTAGTCGATAGCACAAGGTGCACCTTGGCTCGGGGACAGGATAAAGCACGGTCCAGAAGATGCGGGGAGGCCTCACAGCGCTCGGAGGGGACGTCTTTCTTGCTTCAAGCTCAGCGCGCATCTGACGTCACCTCCCTCTCCCTGCGCATGCTCAGCGGGGAGTGACACGCCCTCGGCTGGTTGACTCCGCCCCACTGGGGCCGGTCCGCCGCTTCCATTGGGTGCGGGGGTTACCGGGCTCCGCCCTTGACGAGGAGCTGACAGGGAGCCCCTATTTGGTAACCCCGTCGAGCACATGTTCGATGGCGGCTCGTTGGGAAGGCCTGGTGCCCTCCCAACACCCCCTACCAACCAAGCCGGAGTGAGGACGCGCACTCCCTGCGCTCGTTGTCGTTGTTGTTGTTGTTGTTGTTGTTGAACTGTGAGGAAGAGCTGCGGGGAGGTATTGGGAGGTCCTAAACTTCCTAACGGTGCCATACAATCACATTCTGGTGCAACGAAGGGTCAGAATTAATGGAAACGAGTCCTTAACTGACATAGACTAAGAATAACTAGCAAGATGTCCTATAGTTGTCTTACATGAGATGCGGTGAACCTGGGCACGACATTTAATGGGGGAAATAGGGGGAGGTCGGGTCTACAGAGTGTTGTTTACAGAAAATGGGACTAGGGAATGGGGGATTGGGGATAGTTGGGAAGTATTGAGGAAATAGGGGAATATTTACAAGCGGATATGGATGGATGCAAATCCCATATCCGCAACATTGCACCCTTCTCTACCTCGGGGCGTCCCGACCCAATAAATTTTTACCTACTTTAGTGTGGCACTCAGATGTAGTTCCCTCTACTATTAACTCAACCCTGAGTGCGACAGTTTTACAGATGTTCACAAATGAGTAAATATGTCCCCCTGCGACGTTGCACCCTTCTCCTAACAGAAACACACCCACAGGATAACCGAATCGCGGAAAGCATCCTCAAACTAAACATACAGCTGGGAGGGAGCATCAATTATACAAGACTACACTGATATTTACACTACGATCCAGGACCTGTTCTTTGAGGAACACATGCAGATGTTATGCATAGGGAGAGCATGCATGCCAGCATCGATACACCAACCCACGAGTGTCCTGTGGCCCTACGGCCTTTAATAATGTGCAGAGCACCCCGTCCAAGCACCACAAGCACCACCCCATTACGCACAGTCAGCACCATCCAGTGCACCAATAAAGTGTTCATAAAAATGCACAATTAAGTGTCCATGGTCACCGGTGGTGTCGCAGCCGGCCGATGTTCTGCCACTGGTCTTGCCTTCATGGAGTGCACTTGGCCTTCTGGCTTCTTTAGAAATAAAGAAAGGTGCCAACCGCGTCCATTTCTTAATTGTGGCCGTCAGGGGGGGCCAACTAAAAGTGGTTCACCTGTATGGCATAGGTGCATCGTTGACCCAGGTCCATCCACGGGTGGTGCTTGACCGCAAAAGAACTGCGGTCCATTGTGGGCGGCCACAAAAATTGCGGTCCATATGGTGTATCGATCCAGGCAGCAAGCAGCGGAAGTACAGGCCCACAACTGCGGAGCCAGCACCTCTCTCTCCTCTCTCTCTGCCCCAAAGCCAGGTCCTCGGAGGTGGGAGACAAAAGAAGACAAGTGAGTAAGGTGGTAAGGGCGCAAAAGTGCACGCAATACAAGGTAATGCACACTGGGGGCACATGGGAACCAGGTGAGACAGGTACGTTCCTACCGTACGCCCTCCCCCCCACCAGGTAACCTACATTGCCCCTCCCTTACCCCTTACGGTATCCACAAAACACAACACTACCCATAAACATCTACTTTACACATCAACAAACGTCCCTACTGTCTTCCCCGTTCCTCCCATCAACCAAATTCGTCTTCTCTCCCTCCTAACCAATCAAATTTGCCATTTCCAACTCTCATCAAAATCTGCCATCTCCAACTCAACATCAAAATCTGCCATCACCAATTCATCATCAGTCCCTCCTAAGGAGGGAGAGATGGAATCACCCCAATGTCTCATCCACGTCGTGATGCGTCTCACAAATCCAAACAGCAATTCTCCTTTCCTGCAACACAAAACAAAGAAAACACAGGTGTGGAGTCATCAGCATCACCTCAGGTAAGTGGCTGCGTATGGTGCGACAGGTTCATCAATCCTAACTATTTCCTAAATGACTTTAACAACTTTACATTACCCGGGGTCTTTCCCTGCCAATCCATTGGCCAACTTACACTATGGGTTCTAAAAACCAATTCCCATTGACCAAACTGTGGTGCTTCTCAATTTGGGGTCTCACTCCCCCGATTCATCTCCCGGTGCCCTTGCACAATTTCTGGGCTGCGACGTGTAGCTCTCCCAGCAGGTCTACCCACCTGCACACCTCCACCACTGCAGTTGCCACCCGAGCTTACCTAGCTCCTCACCCTAACCTAACTAACTGGGGAAGGCCCCTCCTGGCTCTGTCACCCCTCGGTGCCCTCTGGCACTGGGCTACCCGGGTCCGTCCTCCGGATCCTCGGGCCCCATCCACAACAACTACTACCGGCTCCCAGAGCCCACCTGCGGCCTCACCTGGCCGACATCCTCACAGTGGTGGAGTGCCCAAACCAACTACACACACTAACAGGCTACACGCCCAGCCATTTCCACAACACTAATGCACCCATCCAATCATCATTCTTCCACCCACACCACAGATGCCAATATCCAACCACAATTTACCTATACCCTCTACCTAACACTTACACTACCCGCCCCGGGTATCCGTGATGGGGGTCCACTCTTCCCCCATCCACACCTTCGCACCACGCACACCACTCCGTACCACTTACTCCAACTCTCTCCACACCACTCATTCTCTGCTCCATATATTCCACACACCTGTACTTGCACACCTGTGCTCTCATACTTGGTGCCGCCTGCACCCTTCTCTCCCCCAAGCGCATTCGCGCTGATCCACAACACTCACTACTCACCATGACACTCATCCGCAATGCTCTCTCATTCATCACTTGTACACTCACACACACCTCGGAGCATTGCCTCACCGATGCCTCATTTGAAGCTGCTCACCAGCACTTCCATTCACACTGCATCAACTGCTCTGTCTACTCCCTTCTAAAACTCGCGCTCCTCCGTCTTCCCTTACACTCAGCGCTCCCACGTCATTATCAACCACTAAGCTACTACGTCCCCACTACAGGTACCAAGTCTCTTACTTAATCTTAACGTCACCTAAGGTCATCTTCTAGGCCCTACAATATAACCTAACCCACCCGGGCTAGTTTTCACTGCCATACACCCCATAATCTATAGCGCATTTGCCCCCCGTTTTGTGAGGGATGACAGAGTTGCCATCCCACCACATCGGGCATCTCCCACTACCAATTTTGCACATCAAATTTCAACAAATCAAAAATTTGCCAATCACTACCCATCATCTGCCAATCATTACTGCCAATCCTTTGCCAATCATCAAATTTTGCCTTTTTCTAATTTTGGGTCCAAAACACTAACCTCATCACCCGTCTACTTACTAGATCCTCTCGGTGCGCCAATTCACGTTTACAGCCCGGCTTCGTACAGCCGAGCAATGAATGTGGGTTGTTTGGTGCCGGCGGCTGGATGCGTCCGGCATTCGGTGCAGGGAAGGAGGCTTACTCGGGCCGAGATCCCACGCACCATCTCGGCACCGAGCCATCCAATTGCCCGATCTCGACCTGCCGGAACGTCTCAATAAAAAGTGGTCGCCATGACGACCCTTCCTATCGGGCTGCCCGCTCCGCCTAGTGGAGCACGGACGCGGCCGTTCAAAGCGAGGCCCAGCGTGGATCGCGTACGGCGGTCCTTTCGAACCCGCCGTGGCTCGGATCCCCGCTGGTTCTCGCGGCACGCGAAGCCCGGCACGCACCGAGGGCTCGATTCGGCTATAAGTCGCTCTAACCGCTAACCCGGTTACCGTCGATGCCTCACCTGCATGCTTACACCCCGCAGCCCGTTCCTTGCTCACACATCCAGCCGTCTCCCTGCTCTTGGTCATTGCACCCTCTCTTACACACCCAGGTACACTCATTCCGCTCACAGACTTGGTCACACACCTGACCACCGAACACCTTGGCACACATTCGTCGCTCGCACACCTCACCAACACACCTCTTCGTGCCCCCTCCTCGGTCACCTCCTTTGTGACGATCACAGGTGTGCTCTCACTCGCACACCCAACCACGTGCCTCACTACCAATTCCAGCGTGCATTCCCACACACGCTCTACCATTCCAGGTGTGCTTCCTTTCTCACCTGTCACAACCAACTCATGCTCCGTGTCACTCTTACTACTCTCACCTCCACTCTTGACAGCGCACTCACCCTTACTCTCGACAGCGCACTCTTTCCTCATGCACCCGTCCGTTACACACCTTGCTCGCGCATCCTCTCCCGTTACATCCTCTGTAACACTCCTCACCACGCGCTTCCATGTGCTCCCTCGCACACGCGCTACGACCAACTCACTCTCGACAGCACCCTCACTCCTTGGCGCGCACTTTTTCCTCACACACCCCAGAGTCGGACTTTCTCGCACACCTCCTTTTTCGCACCCCAGACCTGTCGCACACTTCACCAATGGCCTCTCACGAACACCCGGGTCCATCTCGACCCCCAAGCTCATTAAATCACCTGGCGCATCATACGCACGACCATATTGGTCACCACTTACACCGGGTCCTCTTTCTCTTCGCTTCTCCTCCATCACCTGCGAATCCCTCATCCGGTTAATGAGCACATCATCACGATCCGAACACAGACTTTGGACCAATTCTTTTACTTCCTCTTTTATCTCTTTCTTATCCCCTCTCCGTCGCTTCTTAATTTCGCTCACCCCTTCTTCCACTTCTTCTAATTTCTGCTTCACCTCTTTTATTTCCCGGTGCGTCTCCTCAAGTTCGTCCTTGAAGGCTACCTTGACCGTTTCTATGTGCGTCCTCACCTGCCGGTCCTTCGTCTCCATTACCTGTGTCACCTCGTCCAACCTCGTTGTCAGTCCCTCACGTACCATCTGACATTGCCTCTGTGTCGCCATCAAGTCATTTTTTATATCGTTTTGTGTCGCTTTTAACCCTCCTATTACCGCTGTGTTCTTCTTTACCTGGTCCCCCAACTCCTTTTGTCCCACTGTCAGCTGTTCTACTCCCAGCGTCAACTCCTCTATACCACCTTGCAATTTTACAGTCCCCTTTCTCACCTCCTTCTCCATGCGCTCCTTACAGTGCCTCACCTCCTCGCGCACTCCTCCGACCTCCTCACTCACACCTCTTCTGATCTCCTCTCCCATCACTTGCATCTCCTGCCCAGATGCCACCCTCATCTGCTCCATTTCCTCCCTGTGAGCATCCAATTTAGTTTCTACCCCCATTCTGACCCCCTCTATCTGCTGCCCCATTTGTTTAACTTCCCTTTCCGCTTGGTCCCTCATGTCCCTCAATTTGCCTTCCATACTGTTTTCTAACTCCTCTAACCCCTTTTTCATCCCTTCCATTTGATTCTCTTGAGCGGCCATTCTGTTTTCTACCCCCGTTAACCCCTCCTGTATTTCCCCTAATCTATTGTCTAATCCCTCAAATTTGTTGTCTAGTCCCTCAAATTTGTTTCCTAATCCCTCTATTCTACTCCCTAACCCTCCGATCTGGGCCCCCATGTCCTCCCTCAATTTCTCGCTATTGAACCCCATGTCCTCCCTCAATTTCTCGCTATTGGACCCCATCCTTTGTTCTAACCGTTGGCTATTGGCCCCCATGTCCTCCCTTAATTTCTCGCTATTGGACCCCATCCTTTGTTCTAACCGTTCGCTATTCTGGGCCATAAGGGCCTTCATTTGTATAAAAAAAAGGTTCAAATCCACCAGCGGTGCTGCTACGGTCGCGGGCGCGGTCGCCGTAGCCATCTGCGAGGCGCCATTTTGCGCGCCCGTAACCTCGTGCGCGAGGACGCCATTTTGCGAACCTGCCGCCCTCACTGCTTCGCTCTCCTCATGTCCCTCAATTTGGTCCTGGATCGACCCTGCCTCACTCTCCTCTACCGGAACCCAGCCGTCTTGATCTCCCATAGCGCGACTTTCAAAATTCGGGTTTTTTTGTAAAACAAAATCAAATTTCGGTGACTTGTATTTTTGAGCGCGTTAAGCGCGCTTCGGGTCCGTATCTCACTCCCAGACACCAATTGTTACGGTAATAACACAATTGGTGTCCAAAATTTGGGCTAAATAAATTTAGTCCCAGGTTCGAATCCCAACTCCTGACAACCAATTGTTGCGGACGCGGTTAAAGATGTTATTTACCGAGCGGTTGGTATTACCGCGACCGAACAGTTCCCCCGATTCTTCCCCAACTCACCCGATTCACCCAGACATTGGCCAAATTGCGCTATGCCAAATCAATGGTAGAAAGGACACGACGACTGGGAAAGAGGAAACGACGCAAGGGGTACAGTTCTCAAGACCTCCGGAGGAGGGTATAATTACAGTGGTGGAGAAAAGGGGTAGATTACAAGGCAGTGAGGTAAAGACACAGAAGAGATGGGCACTTAATTACCGTCTTATCTTAGCCCAGACAGACCACAGACAAACGGAACAAGGCTGACTTACACAGGGATTGATGGCAGGAAGGGACAGGTAGTCGATAGCACAAGGTGCACCTTGGCTCGGGGACAGGATAAAGCACGGTCCAGAAGATGCGGGGAGGCCTCACAGCGCTCGGAGGGGACGTCTTTCTTGCTTCAAGCTCAGCGCGCATCTGACGTCACCTCCCTCTCCCTGCGCATGCTCAGCGGGGAGTGACACGCCCTCGGCTGGTTGGCTCCGCCCCACTGGGGCCGGTCCGCCGCTTCCATTGGGTGCGGGGGTTACCGGGCTCCGCCCTTGACGAGGAGCTGACAGGGAGCCCCTATTTGGTAACCCCGTCGAGCACATGTTCGATGGCGGCTCGTTGGGAAGGCCTGGTGCCCTCCCAACACCCCCTACCAACCAAGCCGGCGTGAGGACGCGCACTCCCTGCGCTCGTTGTCGTTGTTGTTGTTGTTGTTGTTGTTGTTGTTGAACTGTGAGGAAGAGCTGCGGGGAGGTATTGGGAGGTCCTAAACTTCCTAACGGTGCCATACAATCACATTCTGGTGCAACGAAGGGTCAGAATTAATGGAAACGAGTCCTTAACTGACATAGACTAAGAATAACTAGCAAGATGTCCTATAGTTGTCTTACATGAGATGCGGTGAACCTGGGCACGACATTTAATGGGGGAAATAGGGGGAGGTCGGCTCTACAGAGTGTTGTTTACAGAAAATGGGACTAGGGAATGGGGATTGGGGATAGTTGGGAAGTATTGAGGAAATAGGGGAATATTTACAAGCGGATATGGATGGATGCAAATCCCATATCCGCAACAATATTTATATATGATCTCCTGAGATGATTAGGCTTATTAACTACAAAGAATCCGGAGAGATTCCTTTGTTTCTAAACACGCACCACCATGTTAAGGTGTATAAAGCAGTTTAATAGGTCCTTCCATGGCATAGTATTCCTATTACAAAAGAAACAAGAAAGAACAATCGGAGATTGCAGACCGTCGCCAGGATGTGTTTTCAGTGGTTTTTAAGGCTTTTGTGTTAAAACAAATATGGCGTCCGAACCACGTGACCAATGACGTCATTGTATATTTTTTTCACCACAAATGTATCCCTAGATCGTGCTCAAGAAATTTCATCTTGATCGGATGAAGTTTTGTACTTGTCGAATGATGACGTCATAATGGAGGCACCTATGACATCATCATTAACAGATGTTATTCCACATGGAGAGTTCTTTACAATGAGTCTCAATTTTTTCTATGCAGCGCTTTCGGAGATATAGAGGTGCAATGTTTTTTGGGGTTTTCCAAGATTGCGCCCGAACCACATGACCTATGACATCATCATTATTTCTTTCTCCACCAATTTATGCCTACAGGATGCTCAATAAATTTCATCTTAATCGGATGAAGTTTTGTACTTGTCGAATTAGGAGTCATAATGGAGGCACCCATGACATTATCATTAACATATTTTATTCCCCATGGAGAGTTCTTTACAATGAGCCATGTCTCAAATTTTTATATTCCGTGCTTTCGGAGATATTGTCGTGCGAATCCCTCAAGGTTAACACCGGGGACCGTGGAAGACCGAACGGCTTTAATGGAGGAAACGACCAAACACGGATTTTGCTATCACAGCATGGGCAAAAGAAGGGAAGAGGAAGAAGCAAAAGCGCTTACCAAGAGCGAACCGACGGCAGCTCCGATCCTGCAGGGGAATTAACTCAAAACGGGAATCCGGGGTAAAATGTACAAAAATGATAATTTATTAAACGGAACCCGATACAATGAAACGCGGCAATGAATAAATAATGAGCCTAAATTGGGATCCCACACACCTCACTTCAGAAACGAGACAGGGGCAAATTAATTAACCAAAAGAACACGTTCGTCGTGTACGGGGAAATGTGGTGCGTCCTTATCTGTTTGAAGTCTGTAGTGTGTCGTCCAACGCGGCTCCAAGCTCCGCCTCGCTCGTGCGCTCTGCCAGGCCGCGAACGACCCGCTCAGCGGCACGCTTCACTCCAACCCCTCGTCGGTCCAACACACGAGGTCATGCTCGCTCCGAGCACCAATGCACCGCAAGGAACCAAAAGCACCACGCGGAATCAAAAGCACCACGCTTCCAACGCAGGGCCAGCGATCCCCACACGAAGCCAATCTCCAACCTGAAAGGGGCTGATCTCCAACACGAGGTCCAGCGCGAAGAGAGACAAAAAGACAAAGAGCAAAGAGCAACCGTGCAGCGCCAAGAGCGCAAAATGTCGTCCAGCCCGTTCTTTTTTACCTTGCATGTGACGTCAGCTCTGGCGCACCCCCCAATCAGCGCCTCATAGCTTCCCGCCGTCCACCGAACCTTCTAGCGCCTTCCCTCCAATGAACAACCTCCTTCTCAGTTGCGTCTTCGCGCCTCCCGCCCGGATTGGCTGGAGGTTTGCACCTTCTGCACCAACCAATCGCACGTTCCCTGTGGCGTGGGTTACCACTCGTCTCACGCGATGTTGCTAGGCCAGCCGGTGGTGTGGCCGGCGGTGGCCATCCGGCAGTGCCTCGATCTGGCCTCCTGCCCGTTTTCTTGCAAGGTCATTGTAAGGGAAGGGAACTAATTGTGTGCACTAAGGACCTATCTAAGTGTTTATATGTGTGCGTTGCCATAAGGGACAAAGGAATGATTACCAGGTCTGACACACAGGGGTTTATCTTAGTCCCTACAATTATTTAACCCCCGAACATCCTTGTATGTTCACAGGTATACACTTCCCCGACAAACTGCCTAAAACACAGAACTTATTACAGGGTAAAACCTCAGGGTAGATTCCCTATCATGACAGTCGAATACCTACCTATACAGATCTACCTGGCTCTAGACATTCCTTTACCCCCCGACATAACAATATAGAGGTGCAAAGTTTTTCGGTTTTTCCAGGATGGCGGCGGAACCACATGACCTATGACGTCATAATTATCATAAAAATATTACAAAGGAGGAGTTTCACCTATGGTGAAAGTTTTCTGTCAATCGGACCAACGGTTGCAGAGAAAATCATATTTATTCTGTGCGGACAAACAGACAGACAGAAAAACGGACTCAAATGCAATACAAAATGCTACCCTCTCCTCAGGCGAAGGTAATAACAAAAACAATGATAACACTGTAACAAAGCATTTATTAATACTAATAATATTAACAACAATAATAATATTCGTACCATTTGGCAATAATAAAACAAACGTATAATCCCCGCCAGGTTCAAGTAGACCTGGGCTTGGTGAAAGGTAAACTAATGCTGAAGCAGTAGAACAGGCAGGTATGCTACAAGATTGTAAACAAAAACTACATCAAACATGCAGGCGTATTTCGTATTTCTATGGTGTCGGTGTCGTATTTCTATGGCCTAGACTAGAGGAAGGAAAGGAAGTTAAAGAACTCACTTGACACGTGCTCCTGGCCTTGCTGATTGGGACATAACATCATGAGATATCGAGATTTGATCGACGTAATTACATAACAAACGTCCAACAGTTACACCCCTCCATCCCTTGAGCCAATGGGTGATCTCCATGTTACCGTGTGCATATTAAACCTCATTTATCTTCTATCTCCTATCTATATATATTATTTATATATATATGAAAGAAAGTTTTTATTTGTTTGTTTGTCTGCACGTGCTAATCTCCTGAATGGTGAAAGATAGGAGGAAACCTCTGAAACAAAAAATGTCGGGATGGGCCCCAGGAAGGTTATAGGCTTGGTGGCGAGGCCGGTCGAGGCCGCCTCGGCCGGGCTGGGCCCATTTCGCAATAAATCTTCTTCTTCTTTCAAAATTCTCTTGAAGTACAACTTGAGCACTTAATAGGAATATCTGACTGATTGCAACACATACTTTCAAAATTATCTCTCGCGGGGCCCGACAGAAGAAAAAACAAGGAATCGTTGAGCACAAACTGATACTGGGCTCGCGTCAGGCCCATGTACAGAAGATTAAATTCATTCAAAAAGAACCCGGGCAACGCCGGGTGCATTCAGCTAGTACAAGATAAGAGATATAAGCAGCAAACACAGTAACATGGATTTATTTACTGTGCGAGGTGTTCGACTGGACGGATTTACGGTAAAGGCTGGGAACCTCACTTTTTAACATAATTAGAGTATGCTGAATTCGATTAATCCGGTTCCCAAGCCGAATTCTGAGTTTTTGACCTTCTAATTAGCATAAACAAAATGGCCGCCAAATTGCCATTTTTGGACAATTTCTTTGAACAAGCATTTATATATCATGTATATACTTGCAGCTCTTTTACTTTAACTTTACAAATTTTACCCCAAAATGCACCTAGAAGCTTATACACGGCCTTTTTTCATCAATCCGTCTCGTCTATATTATGGTTGGCGACATATTGAAAGAGACATTCAAACTGATATTGAAATTGGACACTATAAAATGGGAAATGGTTTTAATAAGACAATGTTTCATTCAACCATTTATTCTAAAATTAAGTATACATGGCCATGAAGCACAAACATTCAGGAATGTCACACATGTTGTTTTGCCAAACTACATCAAATTCATACAAAGGGTCTGATCATCACGCTGTTGCTGACAGACCCACATTGATGTGCACCTCAACTCTGAATAGTGACATTTGCAGCGTCGAGTCTTGCATTGCTTCTGGCATGCACAACAAATCATCTCGAGGCAACTTTCTGGGATTGGACTCGGTGACATCAGAATAGGCTCTAGTCCTGAATCACCACGTTTCCATCCCATTTCCACAGGTGCAAGAAGGTCAGGTGTGGCACAATGAGCATTTCTCAATACCATGGCTTGATAGTGTACTCGCATCAAATGGAAATGAAGAGCATCACTTGTCGGTGACATTGCTTCTGGTTTACCAGTCTTGGAGAACAACATATGTGGTGCTGAATCAACAGAGGTTGTTCTGTGCACATTATATATTCTGCAGACGAACGCTTCTGCATATTTGATTGTCTCCTCTGTGAGTTCACCAATGCCCAAGATCTTCAGCAGCTTATTCAAAACTCAAAATTCGGCTTGGGAACCGGGTTAATCGAATTCAGCATATCCTAGTTATGTTAAAAAGTGAGGTTCCCAACTTTCACCCAAAAATGCACCTAACATTCACATTTCTCAGAAATCCGTCTAGTCTATGATAGAAATAGGAATTAGGAAAAAAGTGAATCCAGATGGAAAGGAGTTTACAAACATCGACCTGACACATTGACACGTAGCACCGAGTTTCAACTGTAAAACGTGGTTCTGAAAGTTGCTTCTTGTGATCTCACGAGTTTGTTGTATTATAATTTATTTATATATAATACAACCAAATGGAGCATGAAAACGTTTTTTTTTTAGGATGTAATTTGGCGCCCCATCCACTTCACGCCTGGTGCGGTCGTTAATTCAATGATCGACCGGAATTCGAACTCAGGATCATAGGATCCCAAGCCAACACCCTAAGTTTTCAACACCACAATGGTCCAGTGCCTGGATTGTTAACAGCAGATTATTATTCGAGAGGATGGTTTGAATAATCATTGCTGTCGGGAGGGCATTACTATATAATGCTATGTTTTACATCTCCAGGAGAAACCTCACCATA
>NC_136272.1:72689686-72772186 GCF_964187855.1 Myxine glutinosa | reverse complement strand
GTGTGTACTATGTGTAAATGTTGCTATAGCTGTGGAGGGTCTCTGGGAAGAGTTCGAAACAGCAAAAGGCCTACCTTGTGCAACCTTCATGGTTGCAGTTATGCAGATTGGTTTTTTTTGGCGAGAAGAGCATGGGAGGAGTCAAAAAATTTTTGTACAAGCCTTTTTTGTACAATGTTTTTTTTTTGTATAATCCTGGCCACCTTGGGTAGTTGATTAGGTGAGAGCTCATTGGCTATTCCCTCCGCTCACATGTGAGAGATGTGGGTGGGTGTTTGTTTTTTCATGTGTATATATTAGGTGTATTGGAAAGTAAAGGTCGTTTTTTAAGCCATGTATTCCTCTTGGAAAAACGACATGACTTTCTGGCACACCTAATATATACACATGAAAAAACAAACACCCACCCACATCTCTCACATGTGAGTGGAGGGATATATATATATATATATGTATATACAGGGTGAGTCAAAAGTAGCACCCGATTTCTATTTATTAACAATTATTTATTATTAACAATATTAACAATATTTATTATTAACAATTATTAACAACAACAACATTATTAACAACAATTATACCCGACAATTATTAACAACATGACATCCCAGAAAGAATCTGACAGCCGAAAAAAGAGAAATCTGGCGCTACTTTTGACTCACCCTGTATATATACATATATATCAAAGGGAGGCGCAAAGCGCCCCTCCCTTTATATTAGGGATTGTTTCTTTGCATGCAGCTTTTACATGGGGATTGAAAATACGTTTCTGAAAATACGTTTCTCAAAAAGAGAGAGCGGGCAGGTTGTAAACAACTGTTTACCAAAGAAACCAGAATTATTTACAAGCAATTATCAAAAACAACACACTTACAATATTTACAATGTTCAAAAAGAAAGGCACAATTAACAAAGAATCCCCAAAAGTTTAATTCCCATAACACTGAAATCGATTCTCCAGTCTTACTTGATTATTTACACAGATCGCATGCGCCCAGCAGAATCACACTTCGATGAAGGTAGATAGGAAGAATGTAAGAGGGGTTGTTGTATAGCAATGACAGCCCACACGCAGGTTCTCCAGCTCAACCTTTTAATGGAGTCTCCTTCTCCACTACTCACCACAGCTCGTACACGCCACTACCTGTTACGCCTCATCCTTTCTGGTTCATCATGCATTCATCAATATTCATGTAAATCCCCAATACCACATATTCCATTTTTCGTGAAGATAACAACTAATAATAATAATAAACAACAAAGAACATATTAAGCATGTAGTTGATGGTAAATATAATGAATACTATAATAAATATAATAATAATAGTTCATTATAATAATAATTATAATAATTATAATTATAATTATAATTATAATAATAATAGTTATAATAATAATAATAGAAAATAAATATAATAATAGTTCACCATACCACATATCCCATTTTCCTTTTTTCGTGAAGATAACAGCAACTGGTAAAGAAACAAAAAACATAGTAAGCATGTAATTGAAGGTAAACATGTCGCATGACAAAGTCCTTTGTCCATTCAGGAGCTTGACAATGTCTGGTCCCACTACGAACACCTAGGGTAATAACATGTGGAGGCATTTGTTGGACAGGGTTATGTGCACCATAATCCTCAAAACCTATCATACTTTCAGCAAGTCATTATTTTATTTTTTTGGGATACAAGATCGAGGCTCGTGTAAGAGCTAACATCAGTCACAAAAAACAACAACAAACGGACACACAAAACATACAAAAAAGGGAGTGGGAGACAAGATGGGGAGAGAGAGGGAAGCACACAAGTACAACAGCAGAGAACAGGCACAACGGAAGATCTGTGTGAGGGAGAGGGCTTGGGGGGGAGGAGGCATGGGAAGGTGGGGGGGGGGGGGGGAGGGGAGGGTGGGAAAGTATAAAACACATGGAAAAAAAAGTGGATTTCGGGTGAATTAACAGGGGTAGAAGAGATCAAGGTTTTGGATGGGGAAAGATAAGAGATGGTGGTTTTAAGGACCTGAAGGGATGAGTGGGATTGAAGAGAGTGAGGGAGTTTGTTCCAGAGGCGGGAGAAAAGAGGAATGAAGGAGTGAAGGTGAGCAGAGAGTCTTGATTTTGGCAATTTCACCATAAGAGGGTTGCTGGCAGATCTTGTGCGACCTGTAGGAATATTTGGGGACAGAGCCCAGACAGAGCTTGTAGACTCATCATCAGTAGATCATCATCATCATCAGTAGACTTATGTTGTAGACTTGGACCAATCCATCACATGAACCGTCCTCAACGGAACTTAACGGTTAACACCACACTCAACGCCTCTGAGAAGAGAACGAGTTTGTTCTTGAAACGTCAGGCTCTTAATAAAGAAGTTTTAATTATTTTTCTGCTCAGTGTGCTATCATTTACAATACTAGGGCATGCCCGTACTATATATAAGCTAGGACGTGCCCGTACGTGGGTGCAAAAAAACATGCGTGCAAACAACAACAACAAAAAAAAACTTTGAAACCACGTGGCAGTAACGACCACAGAACCCCCCCCCCCTCTATTTACATGAATGGTTTGGTCCATTCGCAACGACCACAGAACCCCCCCCCCCCTCTATTTACATGCAATGGTTTGGTCCATTCGCAACGCCAAAGCGAACGGCGAACGGCTAAATCGCCATAGCTCGGTAAGTACTTGTCCGATTAATTTCAAACCTTGAAAAGGCACATCCTCGGGTCCCCAGCAATATACCTGGCAAGTTTAAAGTATATCGGACCCGTGGTTGTCGAGAAACAGCGGTCACAGACAAACAAACAAACGTACAAACGTACAAACAAACAAACACACAGAGATTACTGGAATTATAGATAGACTAGGGCATTGCCCGTACTATATCTATATCTAAAATTATATCCCCCCCCCTCTATTTACATGAAATGGTTTGGTCCAAAGCGAACGGCTTGCGAGTCCGGTGACAATCCCCCCCCTCTATTTACATGCAATGGTTTGGTCCAAAGCGAACGGCTTCCGGAGTTTGGTAAAGAAATCGCCATCGCGTGCACAAACGCGCAGGAAAGCGAATGAATCGCAAATTCGTTTTTATTAGTTTTAAAACATAGTTTAACGCCAACATAGTTTGCAAACGTGAAATAAATGAATACGCTCTCAAATGTGCCATCCGAGGCAGAGTGTGTCCGCCACGTTCGGCACACGCGATAGTTCGCTGCTCTCTGATTGGTTGAATCGTTTTTTGGACATAGCTCGGTAAGTAATTGTCCGATTAATATGAAACCTTGAAAAGGCACATCCTCGGGTCCCCAGCAATATACCTGGCAAGTTAAAAGTATATCGGACCCGTGGTTGTCGAGAAACAGCGGTCACAGACAAACGTACAGACAGAGATTACTGGAATTATAGATAGATGAATCCTGAGCTACAAATCTTTCGACACGTAGTATATATATAGGGTGAGTCAAAAGTAGCGCCGGATTTCTGTTTTTTCGGCTGTCAGATTCTTTCTGGGATGTCATGTTGTTAATTATTGTCTTGCAGATTATTAATTTTCTTAGTTTATTTATTTTTGTTTTTGTTTTGCAGGTAATTGCTGAGAGTTTGGAAAGTTACTGAATTTGCACCAAATTGAACCATGAATTACCTTTCAATGAATCAACGCATTGCGGCCGTGAAACATTACTACAAATGTAATGAACAACCAACGATGGCGGCATGCCGTTTGGCACAGGAATTCGATATTAACCCACCCCAAGGAAGTAACATACGATTGATTGTCCAGAAATTTGAAGCAACAGGGTCGGTAGCCACTGCAAAGAGGTCCGGTCGTCCGAAAACGGCGACGAATGTAGCTAAGGCTGAAGAAGCCATCAGGAGACTGGAACAAAGTCCGCAAAAGTCAACTCGCCGTTTATCTGCAGAGTTGGAAGTGAGCCAATCAAGTGTTATCCGTATCCTTCACCAGAAGAAATGGAAACCTTACATTCCATGCTTACTGCATGCCCTTCATGATGGAGATGACGACCGCCATCTTCAATTTTGCGAAGAGTTCTTAGCTAAACTTGACGAAGAGGACACAATGCTAGACAACATCTGGTGGTCAGATGAGGCATGTTTTAAGCTTAACGGCACAATTAACAGACACAATTGTGTCTACTGGGCTGCTGAGAAGTTGAGAAGGAGGTAAATTTACCTGGCGTGACAGTTTGGGCAGCCATATCTCCATTAGGGATAATTGGACCCTTTTTCTTTGAGGGATCTGTCACTACAGAAATTTACCTGGAATCATTTAATGAAATAATTTATTTCTACCTTCTTGTACACTGCAATACAAATGGCAAACAAACAATCAACTGACAGAAATATATATATACTAGCTTGGCTCGGCTCGTTGCGCTCGCCTCACCAAGCGCCGATACTGAGGAACGGGCTTGTTTTAGCTGAGGATAATGACTGTACCTGAGTTGCTGTGTTGTCATGATTTACACCAATCATAATACAAACAATTATTTTGCACAAATTTATTTGTAGTGTTTGTGATTTTACATTTTTATAAACAATTTAGGTTGAAGATTTAGGTTGAAAAAAAAAATATAATTCAAAAAAGAACTCCTCAGCACATACATACCGGAGGGGTAGGTGCAGACTGGAAGTTTGGGACGATTACACCTCACCACCACGGAATTCAAAACACCTCACCACCAAGTAATGTAAAACACCTCACAGCCATAAAACACGTAATAAAAACACCTCACCACCACGAAATTAAAAACACCTCACAGCCATAAAACACGTAATAAAAACACCTCACAGCCACGAAATTAAAAACACCTCACAGCCATAAAACACATAATAAAAACACCTCACAGCCATAAAACACGTAATAAAAACACCTCACAGCCACGAAATTAAAAACACCTCACAGCCATAAAACACATAATAAAAACACCTCACAGCCATAAAACACGTAATAAAAACACCTCACAGCCACGAAATTAAAAACACCTCACCACCACGTCATTTAAAAACACCTCACCACCAAATAATTCAAAACACCTCGCCACCACGTAATTCAAAACATCTCATTACCACATAATTAAAAACACCTCACCACCACGTAATTATAAATACCTCACAACCACGTAATTCAAAACACCTCACCACCACGTAATTCAAAACACCTCACCACCGTGTGATTTAAAAACACCTCGCCACCACGTAATTCAAAACACCTCATTACCACATAATTAAAAACACCTCACCACCACGTAATTATAAATACCTCACAACCACGTAATTCAAAACACCTCACCACCACGTAATTCAAAACACCTCACCACCATGTGATTTAAAAACACCTCACCACCAAGTGATTTAAAACACCTCACCACCATGTGATTTAAAAACACCTCACCACCACATAATTAAAAATACCTCACCACCACGTGATTCAAAACCACCACAACGTTATTAAAAACACTTCACAACCACGGAAACAAAAGTTTGAGGGAGTCGTTAAGTGACAACACAGACACTGCCCAGATGTGTCGATATATACAGTAGATAAATGACTGTACCCGAGTTGCCGTTTTATCATGGTTTAAACCAATCATAATTCCAACAATTATTTTGCACAAATGTATTTGTAATATACGTGATATCACATTTTATAAACAATTGAAGTTGAAAACTTAAGTTGGAAAAAAATTTTTACCCCAAAAAATTCCCCCAAAAAATAATAATAATAATAAAAAATTGGAAAATTTTTCAAAAAAATACCCTTAGGACATATCGACGGGAGAGATATGTGCATACCAGAAGTTTGGTATGATTTCACAAAAGGTTGAGAAAATAGTTCAGTGACAAGACAAGACAAGACAAGACATGACAACACAACACAGGACAGGACAGGCACTGCACAGATATATATATATATATATACATAGATATATAAACAGAAATCGGGCGCTACTTTTGACTCACCCTGTATATATAATTTTGCTTAGTCTGTGGCAACAAGATAAATTTAAGGCAGTTTTGCATCTATTGGTAAAAGGAGAAGTGTGTGTGTGTGTGTGTGTGTGTGTGTGTGTGTGTGTGTGTGTTTGTTTGTGTGTTAGATCCACTGCTGCCACTTGTTTCTATTAACAGGAAAAGGTATGAACTCAACACCTCTCATCCATCCACAGATATTTGTCGTATTTCCGTGAGTCTGATTTGCATTTAGGAACAGAACAATTGTGGCTAACCACTATGAAAAAGCCACTCTTTCATCTACATGCTGAAAATTACGTTTATAAGACTATTTTAATTACAGATTTTGTGCTGGCAACGGCAGGTTAAAAATGCCCGGTGAGCAGAACCGAGTCACTGAAAACACACAGCGCATGCGCAAAAGGCCTCTTCAGCATTCATACGCGATTTTGAAAGTCGTGTATTCCACCAACTTCCTATATGCTGCTCATTTCAACTCGAGGAACCACCTTACCCATTCTGTTGAATTTTTTATCACACTTTTCTCTTTCCCAGTGCACCACCACCACCACCACCTAGGCCATCCTTCATCCACAACAGTGATCTTTTCTACCCCTATTATCCCATCCATAACTCTCCCCATCTACTTGCAGATTGCTATGTTGCCTTCCCTCTCCTCTTCCTGATTTACCCACCCGACTAACTTCTTTTTGGGGTTTTTTTTTTCCCAATCAATCACTTTATCATCTTCATTTTATGCCTCCTGTTCACCCTTTCTTGCATCCACTTGCTTGTCATACATTTTTGCTTTTTGGGACAAATTATTTTGGTCATGCTGGGATTTGCCCATTTATTCTGGCAGAATCAAGGCTAAATCCACCACCTCAGCATCACTATAATCACTCTGAAAATGGTCAAAAATAACCTGAAAAATTCCCAATTCCGCTCTATTGAATCGAAGGATTCTGCTCCAACGAGGAACCCAAAATAGGAAATTTGATGAATCCTTCCACCATTCAGATGATTTCAAAAGGAGCAAGTATAACCCAATCAGAGCCAGTGTGATTGGGTTATACTTGCCCAGTCCCTATATCTCGCTTACTTCCTTCCTTTTACTCACTGACTCCAATGAACTCATTAATGTAATCCTGCTCACTTGTTCAATCTCCCTTGCTCACTCTTTCGCTCTTAACCATTCTGCTCATTCACTCCATCACAGGAAGGATGAGAAGGGGGTAGCAAAGAGACAGTTAAATTCAACGCTAATGAGAAACAACCCACAAGGCAATCATGTGCTACGATTGACGTTTAACTATACAGATTGGTCTCGGTCATCATTTTCATCGTTAGGAGATGCACAAACGTTGCATTAAAGTCTGAAAATATCAAAATAACTTTACTCATCTCATAAGAGGGTTAAACATATTCAGGATGAAGTTAAACATTTATAGAGCGTCAACAACCTTGTTAGATAATGTTGCATTAATGATCCATGGCAAGGTCTCATTATCTGGAATATCCCCTCAAAATCACATACATTTTAATGACTGATTACTCCATGCCTTCAATCTTGCTTGATTACGATGTCACTTTATTGTTGTGATAGTGATATACATTTAATTTGATACACATATTTCTCATTTAAGATTGCAGATTTAGGATTCTATGATCCATGAAAGTTGCTTGAGCAGAACACCTTGCTATCATGCTAGAACCACCAAAGCTATTTTTAAAATGTAAATTGGTGTGAAATATCTATTCAAATGGAGCATGCTTTATATTTAGGGTGCCAGGATGGCCTAGAGGTACGCACACTCGCCTCTAAGCCATGAGGACTGGGTGTGAGTCTCGGCCCAGCTCTAACTGTTAACCTGGTGTCTCGCAGGGAGGGTGAGCGCCATCCCTCGGATGTGGACCCTGAACTGTGCTTCCCATCTGCCAGCATCACTTTGTGGATGTAAAGATCCCACGGTGTCTTTTGTGAGGAGTAGGATACCTATTGCCGGCACCATGGCCAAATTATAAAATTCCGGCCAAATTATAAAATTCTGGCCAAATTATAACGTTCCGGCCAAATTATAAAATTCCGGCCAAATTACAACATTCCGGCCAAATTATAAAATTCTGGCCAAATTATAAAATTCCGGCCAAATTATAAAATTCCGGCCAAATTATAAAATTCCGGCCAAATTATAAAATTCCGGCCATAACCAACAGAAGGTGCTTCATCAGTAGCATAACCACGCCCTCAGCCAATGATCGCAGCCATGTTCTGCATATGAAAGAAGAAAAGATGCTTTTTGTTCCATTGATGGACATGCTCTTTTCTGGGTGGTAGCGGTGCTGATGCTATCGCTCTGTTGAGAATGCACTGGGTGGTTTACCATTGCTCATCCCAGTGGTAGACAGTGCAATAATGTGTAATTTGGACAGAGTACCAGCACGCAATGGCTAACTTTTATATAAGTGCTGTGGGATTTTACCACCCACCGATGGATGCTCTCAGATGAGACACCTAGTTTACTGTCGATGTGAGAGACTACACACTTATCGATGCAATTCATTTCCTGTAGAGCACCAAATTGACTGTTTGTAGTCGGGTTAGGAATCAGACTAAGACGAGACAGCTCAAAGGCCGGTATGTTAACTTAGAGCTATCCTGAAAGCCCATGCGTTACATCTGTAGATGTTTATAACGTTTCTGCTTTACCTGTGCTCACTGTCCATTTTTGTTTCGATCAAAATGGCACCATCAATCCATTCAAGCACATGCTACACCACCGGTCATTACCTCCAAGCCAGGATGGCTGGCAAGCTTTGTGCAGAGTGATGGGATATCGATAGCACCATCAAGAAAAGCCCAGCCGAATGCACTCATCCATGTTACGGGAGTTAAAGTTAGGGTGGCAGTGCTAAGGACCTGGCTGATCTTCAGGCAGAACGTTGGTGATAATGGCAGCATAGGGAGCGCATTGGCAGTGGGGTTATGCCAACGCTGATGGCAGAGCGATCTTGCGCAGTCATTGCAGTGAGCGCCTGAACCTGGTTCTCCGTCCCACTGCCCTTTGGTAACATCTGTGATGAGAGGGCACTTGTGTAACGAGGTTATCAGTTCAGGAGCAATTGCATCAAATGCTGCAATTGGTGTGTAATCCTAGCAGTTGTGAACTTCAGTCACGGTTTCTACACCCAGTGAATATAAACCACTTGTATCGGGGCTTAGCTTAATGGATCATTGGATGTAAGAAGCTTTAAGTGAAGAATTGTAACGCCTCTTGCCTTCAGATTACAGTTCTAGACAGATGCTGGCTCCATCCTCCAGCTGAGTTGTGAAATGTAAACTTTTCAGTTTCTCGTGATCTTGTTACCACTCTGTCTTCCTCTGGCGCAAACTCACACCAAAGTCTTTATTATCTTGTGTTTTCTAACTCTTCATTAAAAGCTCATGGAACAGTTTAAACGCTGGAGCTGTGGATCACATTATTGTGAAATCGAAAACTACACAGTGCCTTCAGAAAGTATTCACACCCCTTGACCTTTTCACATTTTGTTGTGTTACAGCCTGGGTTTAAAATGGATTAAATATATATTTTTTGTCACTGATCTGCTCAAAATACCCCATGATGACAAAGTGAAAACATGTTTTTGGAGATGTTTACAAATGTATTGCAAATGGAATTTTAAAATATGTAGTTACCTTCGCCACCAAAGATGGATGGATTTAGGTTATGTTTTCACCCCTGTCTGTTTTCCGTTTGTTTGTTTGTTTGTGAACAAAATATCTCAAATAGTTGTGGACGGATTAGGACGAAATTTTTTAGAAATGTAGAGTATGTCACAAGGACCAAATGATTAGATTTTGGTGAATATCTGGATTCGGATCCTGTTTCTAGAGTTTTTAAAGTGATTTTTCACCATTGGGAGATAGGGCCAAAAACGATACATTGTGGGATATCTCAAAAAGTTGTGGACAGATTTGGACGAAACTTGGTGGATCGGTTGGATGTCTGACAACTAATTGATTCCATTTCGGTGAAGATATGAATATGGATTCGGATATGATAGTTATTTAATTTTTTAAGTGATTCTTCACCATTGGGAGATAGGGCCAAAAACTATACATTGTGGGATATCTCAAAGAGTTATGGATGGATTCGGACGAAATTTGGTGGACATGTTGTGTGTGTGTGTGACAAGGAAGAATCGATTCGATTTTGGTGAAGATCGGAATATGGATCCAGCTCGTAGAATTTTAAAAGTGCTTCTTCACCATTGAGTGATATGGCCAATCAGGCGGAGGTTTGCTTTCTACTGAGTGCCGGTCTGGTTTACATAGGTATTCAGCTTCTTGAGTCAATACTTCGTGGAAGCGTTAATGGCAGCGATTACAGCTTTGAATCTTACTGGGTATGTCTGTATCAGCTTTGCACTTCTGGATTTGGGCAGTTTCTCCCATTCTCCCATTCGTCCTTGCAGATTTGCTCAAGCTCTGTCAAGTTGGATGGGGAGTGTCAGTGAACAGCAATCTTCAAGTCTTTCCACAGATTCTCAATGGGATTAAAGTCTGTGCTTTGGCTGGACCACACAATAACTTTCACGTTCTTGTTAGCCATTCCCGTGTTGCTTTGGCTGTATGCTTGGGGTCATTGTCCTTGTGGAACAAAAACTCTTCGCCACAGGCTAAGGTGTTTTGCACTCTGAAGCAGGTTCGTTCTCTCAAGGATTTGCCTGTATTTGGCTCCATTCATGGTTCCCTCTATCATTACAAGTCTCTCAGTCCCTGCCACTGAAAAGCATCTCCTTAGAATGATGCTGCCACCACCATGCTTCACGTTAGGGATGTTGTTGGATGGGTGATGAACTGTGCTCCGTTTCCACCAGACTTAGCGCTTTACATTCAGTCCAACTAGTTCAATTTTCGGCTCACAGACCACAGAATATTCTGCCTCCTTCTCTCAGAATATTTCACATGCCTTTTTTCAAACCCCAGGCTTCCTGGCATGTTCCTTTTCCTGGGATTGGATTCCATCTGGCAACTCTCCATAAAGCCAACATTTGTAAAATGCTGCAGAGACTGTTGTCCTTCCGGCAGGTTCTCCCATCTCAGCGAAGGAACTCTGTAGTTCTGTCAGAATGGTCATTGGGTTCTTGGTCACCTCCATGTTCAAGGTCCTTCTTGCCCGGTTGCTCAGTTTGGTCGGACGGCCAGCTCTAGGAAGAGTCTGGGTCGTTCCATATTCTTTCCATTTCCTAATGATGGAGCTCGCTGTGCTCTTGATAACTTTCAACACTAGAATTTGTTTTATTCCCTTCTCCAGATCTATCCCTCCTCACACTTCTATCTTGGAGTTCTATGGATAGTTCCTTGGACTTTATGGTAGAGTTTCTGCTCTGACATGGACTGTCAACTGTGGGACCTTGTATAGAAAGGTGTGTTTCTTTCTAAATCATGTCCAATATCAATTGAATTGGCCACAGGTGGACTCCAATGAAGTTGTAGAGACATCTCAAGGATGATCAAAGGAAATTGGATGCACCTGAGCTCAAATTGGAGCGCCATAGCAAAGGGGTCGAATGCTTATTGGCTGAAGACATTTCAGCTTTTCCTTTTTTAATTATTTTGCAAACAATTCTAAAAATAAATGCACTTTAACATTATGGAGTATTATGTGTAGATCAGTGAAAAAAAAGTCCATGTAAGTGTAAAAAGTGCAAAAGTCCATCAATTTAATCCATGTAACGCAGGAAAATGTGAGAAAAGTCAAGGGCCGTAAATACTTTCTGAAAGCACTGTGAATAAACAAAATGGATAAATAGATGATTTGATTTGATGTATCATACTTCTTCCAGGTGCTGTCGAGGCAGTTTCTTTGTCATGGTTATATTGGCTGTTATGCCATTGCCTTCCCTGTATTGTTTGTCCGTGCGCTATTAGTCCGTGGGCTGAGTAGGGTTTACATGCACCCCCCCCCCCCCCCCACAACTTAACTTCCCGGGTATGTCCATGTACCCCCCACCCTAGGGGTTAGGAAAAACCATGTTAACAGAAAAAAAACTCATTCCCAAGGTACCTCCGACGCATATTTTGATGTTACCCCCCCCCCCCCCCCCCTGTGTCAGTGATTTCCGAAAATTAGGGGTAGGCGAAATTCAAATGGCCATAACTTTTTACCTCGTCATCCTATGGTTGCATATGACCCCTCAAAATGTTTGTCCTGGGACACTCTTTACAATGATGTGTTATATGCAAATGAGATCACTAATGAGGTCACCAGAGGTCAAACTATGAGGGAATGAGTTTTTTTTCTGTTAACATGGTTTTTCCTAACCCCTAAGGTGGGGGGTACATGGACATACCCGGGAAGTTAAGTTGTGGGGGGGGGGGGGGGGGGTGCATGTAAACCCTACTCAGCCCACGGACTATATCCTTTTATCGTGAATGTCAAGCAAGGAAGCAGCGTGGACCATTTTTTAAATATCTTCCATATGACTCGTCCGTTGTTTGAAGCATCGACCTCCCAGATTTGAAGCGGCCGCCCTAAGCATTATGCCACCGAGTCGATAATGGAAAAATGGGGGATTTATCCATGCAGCATGATGTCAGTTGTGTGCCCAGAATATGAGCTCAACACGTTTGCAATCTATCTTGTATTTGATTGCAAAAGAGCTAACAGGAAAATGGACAATATTGATATAGAAATACAAACAAACATATTCAAAATTGTGAGAGTAATTAGAAATCATATATATGCTTTAAAAAATAGAAGTCGAGGCTCATGAAAGAGCAAGAGAGATCAATACATCGCTGACATGATGGCATAGAGGAAAAGTGGTAGTGACAATATTATTCACCAAAGCTTCTTCCATGAAATGTCAGAGAAATTAAGGACTCCAAGAGATTATTCCATAAATGGGAGAAAAGGCAAGCAAAGGAGGGAGTATGATCACTGTGACTGAATTTGGGAAGGGTAACAAATCTATGGGTTGCTGGATGAGCATGTATGCCTGCAATCAGACTGTCTTCTATCCCCCTATTAATTCCCAGCACTGAGTGGAGGAAGACCACATGAAGGCAGCAAAAGACCACAAGGCCACCAAACATTTGTCAGTAGGAGAGAAGTAGTCCCTGTGCTTCATGTTGGGGTTTTTATAGGATTGAAGTCTTGTAGTGGAGCTGACACACACACACACACACACACACACACACACACACACACACACACACACACACACACACACACACACACACGTCACACACACACACACACACACAAACGAGACACAACAAAGGACTGTCGGGCGCTTCCTGGGGCACTCTGGAGGCCGGTGGCACCACACGTAAGTGGCATCGCCTATCTCACCGCACTCAGTGGGACATTTCCTAAGGAGGAATTTTGTGCTGTTAACTCTTGTTAAAGGTTCAGAGCATTCTCCTGTTGCTGAGGCATTATGGGGCTGGATCATCTTTATGTTGATGTAACCTGGATGACAGTCCATGTGGTCGGTAGTCTGTTTTTCCTCCTTCGGTAATGCCCTGCTGAGTGTGGTGAGAGAAATGGCACCATTGTTGTAGTGTTGCTGGTTCCCAAGTGCCCTGGGAGGTGTCGGCCCGGCTGCTGCGTCCACCACATCCACCATGCTCGGCTGCTGTGTTTGTCTTGTTTTATCAGTCCTGTGTTGTTACTCCCGCCAGGGAGTAATGCATTCGATCGTGTCCGTGTGTGTGTGTGTGTTCGTGACTTCGTGTGTTCGTGAACAAGATATCTGGAAAAGTTCTGAACGGATTTGGATGAAAGTTGGTGGGATGATTGCCCTTAGGATAAGGAAGAATTGATTAGTTTTTGGTGAAGCTCAGGATATTATTCCGGATCCAGGAATTTTTTGAAGGAATGTTTACCATTGGAAGATGGGGCTCATTTTTTTTTAACATTATCTTCTATATATTCTATATTTAACATTGTGATATGAAAATAGTTTTCATATTTGTTGTAAATGTAGTTTAAACTCGTGGTTATGCGTTAGAGCGGTGTATTTTGTTAGCAACGTCGCCTTCAAGTTTCGTTTTTTTTCTTTCTAATAAAGACATATTCTGTCATTCTGAAACCACCAAAGTCTGTATTCGGTCTCCCCGTTTCATAAAATGTATCGTTTGATACGTATAATGCTTTAATACAGTTTTTCTTTTTTTTTAAACCTCAGAAGAGATATCATTATCAACATCAACATTTACCTCAGCGAATGTCAATCGCGATGTCAGTATTTGATGAACTTATAAAGATTTCGGTGACATAAGTGTGACCAGCATGTGCACGGGATTCTTCCCAGAAGAATGAGTGGTCGCATTAGCTTGTACGACTTAAAATGAGCGAGTTTTGTTTTGACGTTTGGGCCAGTTTTATATGTTGTATCCCTAAGGAATGAAACGAACGTTTTTCTTGGCTTACAATTTTATTTGAAGTCGCACATGCCTCAAAATACACTCATTTATATAGACTTGAACGCTGAATCCGAAAATGTAAGTGAAATTGCATTTTTTTTTTTTTACATTATCTTCTATATATTCTAAATATATATATAAATATATACCTGTGCAGTGTCTGTCTTGTGTTGTCACTGAACTACTCCCTCAAACTTTTGTGAAATCGTACTATTCCACCTTGACCCACGGCGGGAGTATGCGCTCTACTGAGTGGCGTTTTAGTGTCATGTATTTAATTGTATGTCCATATGTGTGTGTGGCAGCTCCACAACAAGCCTTACATCCCCTAAAATAAAAGGTTGAGGAGAGTTGATTCTTCAGCAGCAATTATAGATTATGTAGACTTATTGATCATAGCCAGAGGACTGGTATGCCATTCAAAGAATGAGTCTTGACATACTTGTTAGCTCACCTGGAACTTAGTTCCGGGGAGCTTATGCGATGGCGCTTCGTCCGTCCGTCCGTTCGTAAACACTTGCAACTTCTTCTCCGAAACCGCTGATGGGATTGTGACCAAACTCGGCACAAATGAATCTTGTTATGTTGTGACTAAAGTTTGTTCACGGCATTAAAAAATCGGGCCTTGAGTGGTCTACTGAGGGGTTGCCCCCCAAAATAGGTATTTTGTTTGTTTAAAATCTTATGATTATGTTAGTATGATTCTACATGCTGCCCTGTCTTCTAGAAACCATTGAAATTGGTTTAAAATACATTGAGTCAGTGTAGTATACTGCTTTGTTCTACCAGGTGAGCACCCAGGGGTATACGTAGGGGTGACATGATCAACTTTCAACAAACAAAGGTAATTTTCTGAGAAAGACCTGCAGAATAGCATTGAAAAAAGAGAAGTCACAGCAGCTACACAGTTTTGAAAGATGAGGATACTGATGCCATAACATCCGGTCACAGATAAGGTGTCAACTTCAGTTAAGCACTTCCCCATGTTTGCAGGTGGAAATGTACCGTGCTGTTAGGTAGGGGAACGAGGTAGGACATGTAAGGAAGGGTAGGCAATCCAAGTGTCTTCTGCAAAGACACCATTCAGTTATTCAGCTTCATCCCAAGCTGTTTCCATTGTCACAGCATCCATGTTGAGCAAAGGGATTGATGGAGAGCACATTCCTGAGACAATATTAATTGTTGACACCAGAATATTGAGGAGGAAGAGAGAATGGACCATTCTACTCTTGTGCAATCCTGGCTCTCCTAATAATAACAATATTAATGATAATCCACTTAAATATCATAATAAACTTGTCACATCTGTCCGTCTGTCACGTAAAATAGCACGAGATGATGGAATCTTGCAAGAATGTGAATTAAACGTTTAGTCGTTTTTTAATTCTAACGTTGTATTTGTGCCTAACGAAGGAGATAATTAATTTTGTATAATTTATTAATTAATTCAACCCACTCACAATCACTTGAGTGAAAATTCCACAGAACTTCCATAGGACGTATCTCCCGAGATTGGGAATTTGACGTTGTTTCGACTGTGACTTCACACCCACCATATGTCGTCATAACTTTGATGGAGACCAGTAATGTTTTAGGGGTCTTAAAGGGTTGCAATACTCTCTCCTCTGGTGAGAGTAATTAAGAGGTATAATTTTAATCAACGAATCTCATGAGATGACAGAATCTCGCAAATAAGTGATTGACATACAAACATAGATTACATTTTGACTTGATTGCAAATTGTCTCACCACCTGGATAAAAATTTAAAAGTACTCCATTCAAAAAAAATTCAAAAAATAATAATAATAAAGTTTCTAAATGATCTATTTCTCAGAGGAAGACGGAAGAAAACCGGGGGAATAAATGTGGATGGACCCATGCTTGACTGACTGATTGCCTGAGGGAAGGATGGACTGATTGACTGAGGGAAGGATGGCTGATTGACTGAGGGAAGGATGGACTGATTGCCTGAGGGAAGGATGGCTGATTGACTGAGGGAAGGATGGACTGATTGCCTGAGGGAAGGATGGACTGATTGACTGAGGGAAGGATGGACTGATTGAGTGAGGGAAGGATGGACTGATTGACTGAGGGAAGGATGGACTGATTGACTGAGGGAAGGATGGACTGATTGCCTGAGGGAAGGATGGACTGATTGACTGAGGGAAGGATGGACTGATTGAGTGAGGGAAGGATAGACTGATTGACTGAGGGAAGGATGGACTGATTGACTGAGGGAAGGATGGACTGATTGACTGAGGGAAGGATGGACTGATTGAGTGAGGGAAGGATGGACTGATTGAGTGAGGGAAGGGTGGACTGATTGACTGAGGGAAGAATGGACTGATTGACTGAAGGAAGGATGGACTGATTGACTGAGGGAAGGATGGACTGATTGACTGAGGGAAGGATGGACTGATTGACTGAGGGAAGGATAGACTGATTGACTGAGGGAAGGATAGACTGATTGACTGAGGGAAGGATGGACTGATTGAGTGAGGGAAGGATGGACTGATTGACTGAGGGAAGGATGGACTGATTGACTGAGGGAAGGATGGACTGATTGACTGAGGGAAGGATGGACTGATTGACTGAGGGAAGGATGGACTGATTGACTGAGGGAAGGATGGACTGATTGACTGAAGGATGGATGGACTGATTGACTGAGGGAAGGATGGACTGATTGACTGAGGGAAGGATGGACTGATTGACTGAAGGATGGATGGACTGATTGACTGAGGGAAGGATGGACTGATTGACTGATTGACTGAGGGAAGGATGGACTGATTGACTGAGGAAAGGATGGACTGATTGACTGAGGGAAGGATGGACTGATTGACTGAGGGAAGGATGGACTGATTGAGTGACCGACTCCGTCGTAGACAAGCTGATAATAAGGGTTCGTTTGTAAGAAACTTCAATGCAGGTGGAGGCCATTAGGCCGATCAAGCCTGCACAATGGTTGTTCAACCTATGGTTGTTGTCCATTCTCTATCATCTTATTTATGCCTCGGTCACAAATGGCCTGCGGCGTGTTGGCGGCGGCCGTAAGTCCCCAAAATTGCCATAACCGTGCGGTGGCCGCACGGTAGATACGGTAGCCGTGAGGCGATCTCAAGGTTTTTTGCTCGTCGCAGGGGCTTACGATTTTTAAATAGATGATTTGATTTGATGTATCATACTTCTTCCAGGTGCTGTCGAGGCAGTTTCTTTGTCATGGTTATATTGGCTGTTATGCCATTGCCTTCCCTGTATTGTTTGTCCGTGCGCTATTAGTCCGTGGGCTGAGTAGGGTTTACATGCACCCCCCCCCCCCCCACAACTTAACTTCCCGGGTATGTCCATGTACCCCCCACCCTAGGGGTTAGGAAAAACCATGTTAACAGAAAAAAAACTCATTCCCAAGGTACCTCCGACGCATATTTTGATGTTACCCCCCCCCCCCCCCCCTGTGTCAGTGATTTCCGAAAATTAGGGGTAGGCGAAATTCAAATGGCCATAACTTTTTACCTCGTCATCCTATGGTTGCATATGACCCCTCAAAATGTTTGTCCTGGGACACTCTTTACAATGATGTGTTATATGCAAATGAGATCACTAATGAGGTCACCAGAGGTCAAACTATGAGGGAATGAGTTTTTTTTCTGTTAACATGGTTTTTCCTAACCCCTAAGGTGGGGGGTACATGGACATACCCGGGAAGTTAAGTTGTGGGGGGGGGGGGGGGGTGCATGTAAACCCTACTCAGCCCACGGACTATATCCTTTTATCGTGAATGTCAAGCAAGGAAGCAGCGTGGACCATTTTTTAAATATCTTCCATATGACTCGTCCGTTGTTTGAAGCATCGACCTCCCAGATTTGAAGCGGCCGCCCTAAGCATTATGCCACCGAGTCGATAATGGAAAAATGGGGGATTTATCCATGCAGCATGATGTCAGTTGTGTGCCCAGAATATGAGCTCAACACGTTTGCAATCTATCTTGTATTTGATTGCAAAAGAGCTAACAGGAAAATGGACAATATTGATATAGAAATACAAACAAACATATTCAAAATTGTGAGAGTAATTAGAAATCATATATATGCTTTAAAAAATAGAAGTCGAGGCTCATGAAAGAGCAAGAGAGATCAATACATCGCTGACATGATGGCATAGAGGAAAAGTGGTAGTGACAATATTATTCACCAAAGCTTCTTCCATGAAATGTCAGAGAAATTAAGGACTCCAAGAGATTATTCCATAAATGGGAGAAAAGGCAAGCAAAGGAGGGAGTATGATCACTGTGACTGAATTTGGGAAGGGTAACAAATCTATGGGTTGCTGGATGAGCATGTATGCCTGCAATCAGACTGTCTTCTATCCCCCTATTAATTCCCAGCACTGAGTGGAGGAAGACCACATGAAGGCAGCAAAAGACCACAAGGCCACCAAACATTTGTCAGTAGGAGAGAAGTAGTCCCTGTGCTTCATGTTGGGGTTTTTATAGGATTGAAGTCTTGTAGTGGAGCTGACACACACACACACACACACACACACACACACACACACACACACACACACACACACACACACACACACACACACACACACACACACACACACGAGACACAACAAAGGACTGTCGGGCGCTTCCTGGGGCACTCTGGAGGCCGGTGGCACCACACGTAAGTGGCATCGCCTATCTCACCGCACTCAGTGGGACATTTCCTAAGGAGGAATTTTGTGCTGTTAACTCTTGTTAAAGGTTCAGAGCATTCTCCTGTTGCTGAGGCATTATGGGGCTGGATCATCTTTATGTTGATGTAACCTGGATGACAGTCCATGTGGTCGGTAGTCTGTTTTTCCTCCTTCGGTAATGCCCTGCTGAGTGTGGTGAGAGAAATGGCACCATTGTTGTAGTGTTGCTGGTTCCCAAGTGCCCTGGGAGGTGTCGGCCCGGCTGCTGCGTCCACCACATCCACCATGCTCGGCTGCTGTGTTTGTCTTGTTTTATCAGTCCTGTGTTGTTACTCCCGCCAGGGAGTAATGCATTCGATCGTGTCCGTGTGTGTGTGTGTGTTCGTGACTTCGTGTGTTCGTGAACAAGATATCTGGAAAAGTTCTGAACGGATTTGGATGAAAGTTGGTGGGATGATTGCCCTTAGGATAAGGAAGAATTGATTAGTTTTTGGTGAAGCTCAGGATATTATTCCGGATCCAGGAATTTTTTGAAGGAATGTTTACCATTGGAAGATGGGGCTCATTTTTTTTTAACATTATCTTCTATATATTCTATATTTAACATTGTGATATGAAAATAGTTTTCATATTTGTTGTAAATGTAGTTTAAACTCGTGGTTATGCGTTAGAGCGGTGTATTTTGTTAGCAACGTCGCCTTCAAGTTTCGTTTTTTTTCTTTCTAATAAAGACATATTCTGTCATTCTGAAACCACCAAAGTCTGTATTCGGTCTCCCCGTTTCATAAAATGTATCGTTTGATACGTATAATGCTTTAATACAGTTTTTCTTTTTTTTTAAACCTCAGAAGAGATATCATTATCAACATCAACATTTACCTCAGCGAATGTCAATCGCGATGTCAGTATTTGATGAACTTATAAAGATTTCGGTGACATAAGTGTGACCAGCATGTGCACGGGATTCTTCCCAGAAGAATGAGTGGTCGCATTAGCTTGTACGACTTAAAATGAGCGAGTTTTGTTTTGACGTTTGGGCCAGTTTTATATGTTGTATCCCTAAGGAATGAAACGAACGTTTTTCTTGGCTTACAATTTTATTTGAAGTCGCACATGCCTCAAAATACACTCATTTATATAGACTTGAACGCTGAATCCGAAAATGTAAGTGAAATTGCATTTTTTTTTTTTTACATTATCTTCTATATATTCTAAATATATATATAAATATATACCTGTGCAGTGTCTGTCTTGTGTTGTCACTGAACTACTCCCTCAAACTTTTGTGAAATCGTACTATTCCACCTTGACCCACGGCGGGAGTATGCGCTCTACTGAGTGGCGTTTTAGTGTCATGTATTTAATTGTATGTCCATATGTGTGTGTGGCAGCTCCACAACAAGCCTTACATCCCCTAAAATAAAAGGTTGAGGAGAGTTGATTCTTCAGCAGCAATTATAGATTATGTAGACTTATTGATCATAGCCAGAGGACTGGTATGCCATTCAAAGAATGAGTCTTGACATACTTGTTAGCTCACCTGGAACTTAGTTCCGGGGAGCTTATGCGATGGCGCTTCGTCCGTCCGTCCGTTCGTAAACACTTGCAACTTCTTCTCCGAAACCGCTGATGGGATTGTGACCAAACTCGGCACAAATGAATCTTGTTATGTTGTGACTAAAGTTTGTTCACGGCATTAAAAAATCGGGCCTTGAGTGGTCTACTGAGGGGTTGCCCCCCAAAATAGGTATTTTGTTTGTTTAAAATCTTATGATTATGTTAGTATGATTCTACATGCTGCCCTGTCTTCTAGAAACCATTGAAATTGGTTTAAAATACATTGAGTCAGTGTAGTATACTGCTTTGTTCTACCAGGTGAGCACCCAGGGGTATACGTAGGGGTGACATGATCAACTTTCAACAAACAAAGGTAATTTTCTGAGAAAGACCTGCAGAATAGCATTGAAAAAAGAGAAGTCACAGCAGCTACACAGTTTTGAAAGATGAGGATACTGATGCCATAACATCCGGTCACAGATAAGGTGTCAACTTCAGTTAAGCACTTCCCCATGTTTGCAGGTGGAAATGTACCGTGCTGTTAGGTAGGGGAACGAGGTAGGACATGTAAGGAAGGGTAGGCAATCCAAGTGTCTTCTGCAAAGACACCATTCAGTTATTCAGCTTCATCCCAAGCTGTTTCCATTGTCACAGCATCCATGTTGAGCAAAGGGATTGATGGAGAGCACATTCCTGAGACAATATTAATTGTTGACACCAGAATATTGAGGAGGAAGAGAGAATGGACCATTCTACTCTTGTGCAATCCTGGCTCTCCTAATAATAACAATATTAATGATAATCCACTTAAATATCATAATAAACTTGTCACATCTGTCCGTCTGTCACGTAAAATAGCACGAGATGATGGAATCTTGCAAGAATGTGAATTAAACGTTTAGTCGTTTTTTAATTCTAACGTTGTATTTGTGCCTAACGAAGGAGATAATTAATTTTGTATAATTTATTAATTAATTCAACCCACTCACAATCACTTGAGTGAAAATTCCACAGAACTTCCATAGGACGTATCTCCCGAGATTGGGAATTTGACGTTGTTTCGACTGTGACTTCACACCCACCATATGTCGTCATAACTTTGATGGAGACCAGTAATGTTTTAGGGGTCTTAAAGGGTTGCAATACTCTCTCCTCTGGTGAGAGTAATTAAGAGGTATAATTTTAATCAACGAATCTCATGAGATGACAGAATCTCGCAAATAAGTGATTGACATACAAACATAGATTACATTTTGACTTGATTGCAAATTGTCTCACCACCTGGATAAAAATTTAAAAGTACTCCATTCAAAAAAAATTCAAAAAATAATAATAATAAAGTTTCTAAATGATCTATTTCTCAGAGGAAGACGGAAGAAAACCGGGGGAATAAATGTGGATGGACCCATGCTTGACTGACTGATTGCCTGAGGGAAGGATGGACTGATTGACTGAGGGAAGGATGGCTGATTGACTGAGGGAAGGATGGACTGATTGCCTGAGGGAAGGATGGCTGATTGACTGAGGGAAGGATGGACTGATTGCCTGAGGGAAGGATGGACTGATTGACTGAGGGAAGGATGGACTGATTGAGTGAGGGAAGGATGGACTGATTGACTGAGGGAAGGATGGACTGATTGACTGAGGGAAGGATGGACTGATTGCCTGAGGGAAGGATGGACTGATTGACTGAGGGAAGGATGGACTGATTGAGTGAGGGAAGGATAGACTGATTGACTGAGGGAAGGATGGACTGATTGACTGAGGGAAGGATGGACTGATTGACTGAGGGAAGGATGGACTGATTGAGTGAGGGAAGGATGGACTGATTGAGTGAGGGAAGGGTGGACTGATTGACTGAGGGAAGAATGGACTGATTGACTGAAGGAAGGATGGACTGATTGACTGAGGGAAGGATGGACTGATTGACTGAGGGAAGGATGGACTGATTGACTGAGGGAAGGATAGACTGATTGACTGAGGGAAGGATAGACTGATTGACTGAGGGAAGGATGGACTGATTGAGTGAGGGAAGGATGGACTGATTGACTGAGGGAAGGATGGACTGATTGACTGAGGGAAGGATGGACTGATTGACTGAGGGAAGGATGGACTGATTGACTGAGGGAAGGATGGACTGATTGACTGAGGGAAGGATGGACTGATTGACTGAAGGATGGATGGACTGATTGACTGAGGGAAGGATGGACTGATTGACTGAGGGAAGGATGGACTGATTGACTGAAGGATGGATGGACTGATTGACTGAGGGAAGGATGGACTGATTGACTGATTGACTGAGGGAAGGATGGACTGATTGACTGAGGAAAGGATGGACTGATTGACTGAGGGAAGGATGGACTGATTGACTGAGGGAAGGATGGACTGATTGAGTGACCGACTCCGTCGTAGACAAGCTGATAATAAGGGTTCGTTTGTAAGAAACTTCAATGCAGGTGGAGGCCATTAGGCCGATCAAGCCTGCACAATGGTTGTTCAACCTATGGTTGTTGTCCATTCTCTATCATCTTATTTATGCCTCGGTCACAAATGGCCTGCGGCGTGTTGGCGGCGGCCGTAAGTCCCCAAAATTGCCATAACCGTGCGGTGGCCGCACGGTAGATACGGTAGCCGTGAGGCGATCTCAAGGTTTTTTGCTCGTCGCAGGGGCTTACGATTTTTAAAATTTGACATTAAACTTTTTTTCGGACATCGCTAGGCCGTAGGCCGCAACCCCACCACATGTAGTATCGCAAGGTCTTGCGGCATCCGTGAGATGGCCGTACGATGTTCTAAATATCGTACGGCGGCACTGCGGCCGTGCAGTGACTTTAGTGCTGCCGTACGATGGCCTAACGGCAACCGTGACAACCGCAACAACCATGCGGGCGCCTTGCGATTGCCTTGCGGTCGCCGTGAGGGCACCTCGCGGTTCGCCTCGCGGTCTCCTCACACATTTTGATTTCATGACTTTTACGATTGCCGTGCGGACCCCGTAACATTTGTGAACACTGCTGCCGCAGCCCGCAAAGCCATACGATTTCTAAAAATCCCATCTACAAACCGCAGACCGCAAAACCGTGCGGCGGCAGCATCATATGTGACTAAAGCATAAGTCACATTTGCTCTACGGCTAGGATACGGCGGCCGTACCCCCCCCCCCCCTAAATTTACAGAAACGTGCGGCGGCCGCAGAGTTTCTGAGGTGGCCTCAGGGTGGCCCTAAGGCGTATGGCTATCTTTTACAGGCCGTAGGGGTCGCCGTGGAATTATAGCACGGAGTTATAACTTTTTTCATTTCTAGGTCGGCCGTAGCAATTCGACAAGCCGTAGCCATGACAACTGTAAGTGCTGTTATACATATGAAAAAGAACTGGTATATATACCCACTCGTTACCGTCCGTCTGCCTGCACGTTCGCCTTAGGGCCCCCCTGCGGTCACCTTGAGGCTACCTTGAGTCTGCCTTGAAAATTCTATGGCCGCCGCAGGGACGCCCTAAGGTCACCGTGCGACATCAAATCAAAGACCGTACGGCACCCCCACGTTTTCGGTCTCCACAATTTCTAAATACCCCGTGCGGCTACCCGAAAAATAAAAACATATGTGACTGCTACATTGTGTGACCGTGGAAATACTGCGGCCGCCCTATAATTGCTAGTGGCCGTAGATTTTTTAGACCCTACGGCCGCCGAGCCAAATGTGACTGAAGCATAAGGCAATAGTATGCATATTCTGTTTGTTTGTCTCTGTCTATCCAACGATTTTCTCATGAACGAGTCGACCACAGAGCATAAAACCAATTTCATTAGGAGAGCGGTACTCAATAGAGCGCATACTTCCATCAGGCTGAGCAGTTTGCGTTTTGTATCCCACTGTTAGGCTGGATCTGGATCCGAACCAAAATCGAATCAGCTTGTTCTTGTCACCTACCCAACTCATTTACAAAGTTTCGTCAAAATCCGTCCACAACTTTTTGTGATATTGTTGAGTGTGGATGTTGAAGAACTTGGGGTTGGCAGGAATAGTTGAGGACATGGGGTTGGGAGAGGGTGTGGTTGAGAACTTGGTCACATTTTACATTACGCATAACTTCCATGGGTTTTATATTACAAATAATTTTCCATTACACAGCATCAAACAAGGAAGCAGCACAAGCAAAGAAGCAGCACGTACCATTTTTAGTCTTTGGTATAACTCAGCCGGTGTCAGGTTCAAGCCATGGACCTCCCTCACTTGGAGCAGTCACTCTAACCATTTTGCCACTGAGGCTGGTTTCCTAAGGATGGACAAACTGATTATGGGCTTTTCAAGTTTTCATAGTGATTACACGATGTGCACGATGGTCTTTAGTACTGTGTACAGGGTTAGCTTTCCAGGTTGGGAATACAGGTTGCTTGGTAGCAGCGTATACATCTGAGTACCAGGGCTCGGAAGGTAAGTAGGTACAGTATATCTATCTGAAATATCTCGATATCTATCTGAAATATATCTGAAATATCTCGATATCTATCTGAAATATTGGACTTCCGTTTCCGGTCTTGCTGGCAAGGGTTCGTTTATTCTCAGCTCTCCATGCTATCCATCGAAATCGAAGTTAAGTAATTGTTCCCATTTGTATTTTCGTTATAACTATTTATTTTATGGTGTATATATTGTCTCCCGACGAAGATTTTCGGTGCAAATCTTTCATACCTGTATTGATAATCGTGTTAATTCGGGTCGTGTTTTGAGGCCTTGTAGTTGTACAGTGAACACTGTACAACCTTGAGGCTTTGTTTTTCTCTCAGCGGTCCGTGTTTTTGTGATCCAATAACTTTCGTTCTCTGTTTTCCCAATCTTTTCACCCCATAGCCCTCTTCCTTGTGTAAATCACAACTCAAAAAAATCCCCAAAAAAAACATTTCCTTCTCTGTTCTCATTCGTTTATTCATTCTTATTCGTTCGTTCGTTCGTTCTTCGACCACGTGTTTCTCCCCCATTTCCCCAGATAGATTGTCAAATTTCAACTCGTTATTTTATCGTCCATGCGTTATTGTTTTGATTATTATAGTTACTTTTGGTTTGAATTTCCTGTAACTTGTAATTATTTAATCGTGTTCTGCTCCTCGTGTGCGGCCTTGTAGTTGTACCCCCGTCGGTGTTTGTTATCTTAATCGTGTTTTGCTTGGCTCTTAGTTTTTTTCCCTTCTACCCCGAACATAATACTCTGTCTAACGTTCTAAATCCCCACCTCCCCCCGCCCACCCCCAAAAACCAAACAAACAAAAAAAAAACCAAAAACATTTATTTTCCTTTCTCCACGTGTACTGTTGACTCATCCTGTATTTTCTGTCCAGGTGTGCTGTTCGCCCCGCCCCCATTAACTCCTTGCCATCCACCGTTTGCCCTTCACGTGACTTGTGGTGGTCCCTCTCGGCTCTCCCCCCGTTGGTATTTTTGTGCACATAAGATTGTTCACGGTTCTGTTTAAATATTATTTAAATATGTATAACCTTTCCCCTTCAGTGTTTTACTCAGTGGTATTTTACAACACGCTGTTTTTCTTCCTATTTAAAAGGCTTTTCTCAATTTCCTCTCCAACTCATTCCACCTCAAAAAAAAGAAATTCAATATCTTATACGTCTCCCTCACTACATGGTCTAAATTCACATTCATTCCATCCCTCCTCCATCATTCTGAACCGGATTGCTAACTTGAAAATCACAACAAACCCAATTTGTTTTCAATGTTCGTCTTTCATTAATCATCCACTTTCTAAACTCCCCTCTTGCCCCTCCCATCCAAATCCCTCCCCTTGCACCTACACTCCTAAACTCCCCCCTTGCCCCGCCACTCTTAAACTCCCCCCCTACCCTCCACTCCTGAACTCCCCCCTTGCCCTTCCACTCCTGAACTCCCCCCGTGCCCTTCCCCTCCTAAACTCCCCCCTCACTCCTCCCCTTCAAAACTCCCCCCCAACCCCTCCCATTCAAATCTCCCCCCATACCATTCCTCTCCAATTCTCCCTCCTCCCCCCTCCTCTTCAAAGCTGCCTCCTCCCCACTTCGTCTCCCTTCGATCTCATACCTCCACCCCCCCCAACCTTCTTCTTTCCTCTGCCCCCCCTCAAACAACCCCTCACTGTGCCTCATCCCTTCACCTTCAAACCTTTCATCCTCCTCATCCTTCCCTTTCTTGGAACTCTTCTGCAATCGCTGACACACTAACAACTGCTCTCCCTACCTCCCTCTCTCATCCTTCATCTTACCCTACTCCTCCCCTCCCCTGTCCTGTACCCGATGCTCCCCCTCTCTCTTCATTAACGGTATGGACCTCAAATATCCGGGGCCTTCGCTCAAACCTGACTGATCTCTCCATACAGGTTGCTTCTGACAATCCAGACTTGATCTGCTTAACAGAGACTTTCCTCCTTCAAGATGTCTCTGATTCCTTAGTATCTCTTCCTGGTTACTCCCTCCTCCGGTATGATAGACCTGAGCCTCGGCCTGGTGGTGGGGTGGCTATCTTTATCAAAAACTCTCTTCCTCACTCTCCTTGCACTGCCCTCTCTCCTCCTCACCCCCAGGAGTACCTCTGGCTACGGCTTCCTCTCCGCTCCCACCTTTTGTTCATATGTGTTCTGTACCGTCCCCCAAACAGTGATGACTCCATCTACATTTCACTGTCTGACAACATGGACCAACTTCTATCCACTCATCCCAACTCTCTCTTCCTCATATGTGGTGACTTCAATTGTCATCATGCCACCTGGTTGGGTGTGGGTTCCTCTCTCACCAGTCATGGCACCTCAGCAAAGGACTTCTGTGACTCACTGGGATTGACACAATCTGTCAATTTCCTGACCCGGATCTCAGCCAATGGAGTATCTTCTCTTCTAGACTTGGTTATGACCAACTTCCCTGCTAATGTCTGCTGCTCTTCTTCTGCTCCAATCGGTTCTTCTGATCATGTGCTTGTCAAAGTGGACATCTCTCTGGCCATTCTCAGAGAGCCTCCTCAGCGTCGTCGAGTCTGGCATTTCACTCAGGCCGACTGGGACGGTCTTCAAGCAGCCATCAATCGTCTGGATTGGTCTCCCATCTCCACTGCCTCTGACATCAATTCTTCCTGGGAATTCTTCCAAAGCAAACTGATCTCTCTCATGCACAGATTTATCCCATCTCGCCTTCAGTTGTCTTACCCTTCCTCCCGTCCATGGTACACTGAATCTTGTGGTGAGGCAGTGCCCTGAAACAACTTGCCTTTGCCTCTTGGAAGGCTAATCCAACTGAAGGAAATCTCAGTTCCTTCCACCAAGCTCGGAACAAGTGTGTGTCTACCCTCAGGAGTGCCAGGAAGCACTATCTCTCCTCACTCAAGAATGAACTCTCAAACCTGTCTCCTTCCTCCAAATCCTGGTGGCGTCTGGTCAAATCCGTTTCTGGTGTTTGTTCCCCCTCCATCCCCTCCCTTACCTCAAATGGCCACACAGTTGACATCGCACGTGACAAAGCCGAATGCCTCAACTCTGTGTTTGCCTCAAAATCCTTAGTCCCAAACCCATCTCTCTCTGTTCCCACCTTTCCCAGTCGAACCAAACTGCTCCTGGACTCTGTGACCTTCTCTCCTGGCAAGGTGGAGGAGTTTTTGTCAAACCTCGACTCTGATTCTGCAACTGGACCAGATGGCATCAGCCCACGGGTCCTAAAATCCTGCTCTGCCGCTCTATCTCACCCTCTCTCTGTTCTTTTCACCCTATCTTTTGCTCAAGGTCATCTGCCAGCAACCTGGAAATCAGCAAACATTACCGCTTTACACAAAAAAGGTGCAAAAACAGATCCTTGCAACTACAGACCAATCAGCCTGCTCCCAATTATCAGCAAAGTCATGGAATCCATCATTGCTTCGGATATGAAATCTTTCCTCTTCTCCAATGGCTTGATCTCTGATCATCAATTTGGTTTCAGACCAGGTCACTCTACTCTGGACATGCTGCTTCTGCTGTCTCAACAATGGATGGAGGTCCTCAATGCCAAACAGGAAATCAGAGCTGTCTCCCTTGACAGTTGACATATCATGTGCCTTCGATACGGTCTGGCACCCAGCTCTGCTCACCAAACTCTCCTCCTATGGTATCCATGGAAATCTCCATGCATGGCTTGCGGACTTCCTCTCTGGTCGTAGTCAACGTGTGGCCCTGAATGGATTTCTCTCATCTCCCCTTCCCGTTGAGGCTGGAGTTCCCCAAGGCAGTGTGCTGGGCCCTGTGCTTTTTCTGGTCTTTATCAATGATCTCTCCGACTCTCTGGAAAATCCTCTGTATCTCTTTGCTGATGACTCCACTCTCTGCCACTCCATTCCTCTTCCCTCAGATCGGCAGTCTGCAGCCTCCTCACTCTCTGAAGACCTGGACAAAATCACAGACTGGTCAAACATGTGGAACATGTCTTTCAATCCTGACAAATCTCACACTCTTACTATGTCTCTCCGAAAAGATCGACTGGACAACCCTCCCATCTACTTTCTCAACAATCCTCTCCAAGAAGTTCTGTCGCTCAAGCTTTTGGGTCTCACCATCTGCCATGATCTTTCTTGGGAAAACCACATTTCCAAGTCGGCCTCCAAAGCCAGTCGCCGACTGGGCATCCTCCGTCGTGCGAAGTCCTTCCTAGGCACACTTGAGCTCCTCACCACATACAAGGCTTTCATCCGCAGCTCAATGGAATACTGTTCTCCCCTATGGGCTGGTGCTCCTGCCTCACACCTGGCTCGGCTTCACGCTGTTGAATCCAAAGCTTTCAGAATCATTGGAATCTCCCGCGATGAAGCTATCTCTGAGGGCCTTTCACTCACTCACCGCAGGCAGGTAGGTGGTCTTTCTGTCTTCTACCGACTCCTCTCCGGCCTTGCTCCCCCAGCTCTCTCTGTGCTCTGTCCCCCAAATATTCCTACAGGTCGCACAAGATCTGCCAGCCACCCTCTGATGGTTAAACTGCCGAAATCTCGGCTCTCTGCTCACCTTCACTCTTTCATTCCTCTTTTCTCCCGCCTCTGGAACAAACTCCCACACTCACTTCAATCACACTCCTCCCTCCAGGTCTTCAAAACAGCTGTTCACCACCATCTCTTATCTTCCCCCATCCAAAACCTTGATCTTTTCTACCCACACTAATTCACCCCAGATCCACCTTGTTTGAAATTCCAACTTCTTTCCTGGAAGTCTTGGCAGTGTCCATATGTTTTATACCTCTCCCACCCCCCCCCCCTTCCCATGCCTTCCCCCCAAAGCCCTCTCCCTCCCACAGTTCTCTCGATGTCTCCATGTCTCTCGGTCCCTGCTCTCAAATGTTGTGTTTGTGTCCTTCACCCTCTCTCCCCATCTTGTCTACCGCTCCCGATGTTATTTGTTTTGTGTGTCTGTTTGTCGTTCTGTGTGATTAATGTTCGCTCTTTCACGAGCCTCGATCTTGTATACAAAAATCTATCTGAAATATCTCGATATCTATCTGAAATCTATCTGAAATATCTCAATATCTATCTGAAATCTATCTGAAATATATCTATCTGAAATCTATCTGAAATATCTCGATATCTATCTGAAATCTATCTGAAATATCTCGATATCTATCTGAAATCTATCTGAAATATCTCGATATCTTTCTGAAATCTATCTGAAATATCTCGATATCTATCTGAAATCTATCTGAAATATCTCGATATCTATCTGAAATCTATCTGAAATATCTCGATATCTATCTGAAATCTATCTGAAATATCTCGATATCTATCTGAAATATCTCGATATCTATCTGAAATCTATCTGAAATATCTCGATATCTATCTGAAATATCTCGATATCTATCTGAAATATCTCGATATCTATCTGAAATATCTCGATATCTATCTGAAATATCTCGATATCTATCTGAAATATCTGGATATCTATCTGAAATATCTTGATATCTATCTGAAATCTATCTGAAATATCTCGATATCTATCTGAAATCTATCTGAAATATCTCGATATCTATCTGAAATCTATCTGAAATATTTCGATATCTTTCTGAAATCTATGTGAAATATCTCGATATCTATCTGAAATATATCTGAAATATCTCGATATCTATCTGAAATATCTGGATATCTATCTGAAATATCTTGATATCTATCTGAAATCTATCTGAAATATCTCGATATCTATCTGAAATCTATCTGAAATATCTCGATATCTATCTGAAATCTATCTGAAATATTTCGATATCTTTCTGAAATCTATGTGAAATATCTCGATATCTATCTGAAATATATCTGAAATATCTCGATATCTATCTGAAATCTATCTGAAATATTTCGATATTTATCTGAAAGAAGAAGGGTTGAATAAGTGTAGGGAAATGAGTAATGTGTTTTTATGCCTCCGCCAACGAAGTTGCTGGAGGCATTATGTTTTCAGGTTGTCCGTCAGTCCGTGATAGGTTTTCGTTACCGCGATAACTTGAGAACGGCTGAAGGGATCTTAGTCAAACTTCGTGCAGGTGTATAATGAGGTAAAGGATAACTGTTTAGAATTTGCAATGAAGAGGTCAAAGGTCAAGGTCTGTAATAGGTCTATAACTGGAGAATGGCTGAAGTGATCTAATTCAAACTTGGTACAGGTATGTATAATGATGTAAAGATTAACTGATGAAATTTTGAGGTCATGAGGTCAAAGGTCAAAGTCTGTAATAGGTCTATAACTTGAGAACGGCTAAGGGGATCTAATTCAAACTTGGTACACATATGTACAATGACGTAAAGATTACCTGATTCGATTTTGAGGTCCCAAGGTCAAAGGTCAGAAGTCATGTCAGGTAAAAATGTGATAACTTGTGAACAGCTGAAGGGATTTAAATAGAAACATGGTACTGGTATGTATAATGATGTAAATATGAACTGATTAAATTTTGGGGTTAAGAGGTCAAAGGTCAGACGTCATGTCAGGTAAAAATGTGCTAACTTAAGAATAGCTGAATGGATTTCAAGCAAACTTGGTACAAGTATTATAATGATGTAATAATGTGGGCGGAGGCATATCAGTCGACGTTGTGACATCGAAGAGTATCGTTCTAGTTTCAAATGGTTCCAAGAGCCATCAATATCTGAAATGTATGGGAGGCCTATCAGTATTTGAGAGAAAAATCTGTCTGTAAGCTATTCTAATGAGCACAGCGAAAAACGGCAGATCTTTCCACACTTTGGCCAATCTCTAAAAATATCTGCAGATGCAAGGTCCTCGCCAGGATCTGAGCTGAAGGAGCTTCATACAATTTGAAAATGCTAGAAGGAGGTGTTGGCAGTGGGGTTGGAGTAAAAATACTACCCATCATGAATATGTAAAATGTATATGTAAATACACCACTCATCATGAATATGTAAAATTATTCACCCAAGGGACAGAAGGAGGTTGTAAATGTGAGATGACATCAATCAGGGCAAATGATGCAGGAACCATACTGTGGTGAGATAGTCTAGAAACTCTGCAAACGTCTTGTATTATCCTTCCCGGTCTTTATTTCCTCTTTTTCTTCTCCTCTTGTGGCCCCTTTCTTTTTAAATAAATCATAAAAATGGGGGATGATCGAAATCATAATTGGTTCTCATTAAAAATGGACATGAAACTTTCTTCCCTGATGAAATCTCACACAAAATGAAGGCCAGTTTTATCCTCAATATATCCGTTGTCATATTAAATTTAAAATTTAACTTGGTCCCTTTGCAGACATAGCTGAATTATTTCCCCAGAAATGTGAATAACTCTGCTGTATTTTCCTCCATTTTATTGTTTTATGTGCTGGAGTGGGGGAGATGTAGTCTTAATTACTTAGGAGGCACTCGGGTCATGACCTTTCTCCGGTGGTAAATTCACCCCATACGAGCACAACACATCATATTAGTTACCATAAAAAATTACTATAGAAACCACTATCAATGACTTCAGAGTACGATATATACAGTCACGTGAAAAAGTAAGTACACCCCATGTAAAGTTTTGACCTTTTCAACATATTTCAACATACAGCTAATTGATCTTCATTTCAACAATATTGATAGATAAAGGTGATATAATATAACAAATATCATGAAACATTTACATTTTGTAGTCCATTGTATAATTTAAATAAACATAAATGCAAATTTCGCATGTGGAAAAAGTAAGTACACCCTTGGCTCTAATAGGTGGTATTGCCCCCTTTGGCAGAAACAACCTCCAGTACGCGTTTCTTATAACTGTCTACCAGTTTCTGACATCGACTGGGAGAATTTTTTGCCCACTCCTCCATGCAGAATTCTTTAAGCTGTGCGATGTTTGAGGGGTTTCTTGCATGCACAACTCGTTTCAAATCCCCCCACAACATCTCGATGGGATTGAGATCCGGGCTTTGACTTAGCCATTCCAGAACACTCCATTTCTTTCTTTTCAGCCATTCCTTGGTGGATTTACTGGTACTAGGGCATGCCCGTACTATATCTATATCTAAAATTATATCCCCCCCCTCTATTTACATGAAATGGTTTGGTCCAAAGCGAACGGCTTGCGAGTACGGTGACAATCCCCCCCCTCTATTTACATGAAATGGTTTGGTCCAAAGCGAACGGCTTGCGAGTACGGTGTTTTTTATCGGACCCGTGGAATTATAGATAGTAGTTTTAATTAGTTTTAAAACATAGTTTAACGGCAACATAGTTTGCCAACGTGAAATAAATGAATACGCTCTCAAATGTGCCGTCCGAGGCAGAGTGTGTTCGCCACGTTCGGCACACGCGATAGCTCGCTGCTCTCTGATTGGTTGAATCGTTTTTTGGACATAGCTCGGTAAGTAATTGTCCGATTAATATGAAACCTTGAAAAGGCACATCCTCGGGTCCCCAGCAATATACCTGGCAAGTTTCAAGTATATCGGACCCGTGGTTGTCGAGAAACAGCGGTCACAGACAAACAAACAAACAAACAAACAAACACACATACAGAGATTACTGGAATTATAGATAGATGTTTAGGGTCATTGTCATGTTGGAAGGTCCACCTTCGATTGAGCTTAAACTTTCTGACAGATGGCCTCACATTATCCTCAAGCACCCTCTGGTACAATGAAGAATTCATAGTGGATTCTATGATGCTGAGCTGCCCAGGCCCTGATGCAGCAAAGCTGCCCCAAATCATAATATTTTCACCACAATGCTTTACAGTTGGTATCAGGTTCTTGTGGTCAAATGCTGTCTTTGGTTTTTGCCAAACATGTCTTCTGGTACTGTGACCAAATAGCTCTACCTTTGACTCATCTGTCCAGAGCACATTGTTCCAGAAATGCTGGTCTTTGCCTAGGTGTTCATTGGCAAACTTTAGTCTTGCCCTGGTGTTCTTTTTGGACAGCAAAGGTTTCCTCCTGGCACACCTCCCATGCAGATCAAATTTGTGCAGCCTCTTTCTAATGGTAGACTCGTGCACTTTGACATCAACAGTGGCAAGAGCTACCTGTAGGTCCCATGATGACATCCTGGGGTTCACAGAGACTTCTTTCAGCATCTTGCGGTCTGCTCTCGGGCTGAACTTGCTGGGGCGGCCTGTCTTGAACAAGTTGGCAGTTGTTTGGAATCTTCTTCACTTGCAGATGATCTTCCGGACAGTCGAATGATTGATTTCAAATTGTTTGGAGATCTTTTTAAATCCCTTTCCAGACTCGTAGGCATCTATAACCTTCTTTCTGAAGGCCTCAGAGAGCTCTTTTGATCTAGGCATGGTGACGCCGCGCACTTCAACAACAAAGAGCAAACCAAACTAAATGTCTGAGGTTTAAATGACACAGGTTCCTCCAAGATCCTCTCTAACGATGTTCGAATCATTTACACCTGAGATGGTGCACCTGATTCTAATTTTAGGTATTTGAAGTAGTGATAAATGTCAGGGTGTACTTACTTTTTCCACATGCGAAATTTGCATTTATGTTTATTTAAATTATACAATGGACTACAACATGTAAATGTTTCATGATATTTGTTATATGATATCACCTTTATCTATCAATATTGTTGAAATGAAGATCAAATAACTGTATGTTGAAATATGTTGAAAAAGTCAAAATTTTACATGGGGTGTACTTACTTTTTCACGTGACTGTACACAGTGCATTCAGAAAGTATTCAGACCTCTTCACTTTTTCCACATTTTGTTATGTTGTAGCCTTTTGCTGAAATCGTTTAAATTCATTTTTTTCCTCATCAATCTACACTCAATACCCCTACAATGACAAAGATAAAACAGGATTTTAGATAGTTTTGCAAATTTATTAAAAAGAAAAAACTGAAGTGTCACATTGACATAAGTATTCAGACCCTTTGCTATGACAATTGAAATTTAGCTCAGGTGCCTCCCATTTCTCTTGATCATCTTTGAGATGTTTCTACACCTTGAATGGAGTCCACCTGTGGTAAATTCATTTGATTGGATATGATTTGGAAAGGCACACACTTGTCTATATAAGGTATCACAGCTGACAATGCATATCAGAGCAAAAACCAAGCCATGAGGTCGAAGGAACTGCCTGCAGAGCTCAGAGACAGGATTGTGTCGAGGCACAGATCTGGGGAAGCCTACAAAAAAAATCTCTGCTGCATTGAAGGTTCCCAAGAGCACAGTGGCCTCCATAATTCTTAAATGGAAGAAGTTTGGAACAACCAGGACTCTTCCTAGAGCTGGCCGCCCGGCCAAACTGAGCAATCGGGGGTGAAGGGCCTTGATAAGAGAGGTGACCAAGAACCCGATAGTCACTCTGGCTGAGCGCCAGAGATCCTGTGTGGAGATGGGAGAAACTTCCAGAAGGACAACCATCACTGCAACACTCCACCGAATTGGGCTTTATGGCAGAGTGGCCAGTATATATATACAGTCACGTGAAAAAGTAAGTACACGCCATGTAAAGTTTTGACTTTTTCAACATATTTCAACATACAGCTATTTGATCTTCATTTCAACAATATTGATAGATAAAGGTGATATAATACAACAAATATCATGAAACATTTACATTTTGTTGTCCATTGTTTAATTTAAACTAGCAACGGTACCCGCCCTATGGGCGGGGCTTCAATTGGGAAGCCGAAATGAAAAGGCAAAATATCAGAAATTGAAGGCAGAAATTTTGTGAATGTGAATGCTTCCTTGGACGTTTTCATTAATGAGGCTTTCCGTTTGGGAGGCATTTTACCGGTTTATCTGAAGCGGTTCCTGCCCAGAACCACGTACCAGAGAAAACAAATCGTTTTGGCAATGGCCTCTCCAATATTGTACCCGTTTGTGACGTTTGTCACATTGACCCCAGTACCGTGCCGGAGTACCCCCAAAACGTGCCGTTCTCAAGTTATCGACATATACTGACTTTGACTTTTGACCTCTTGACCCCAAAATCTAATCAGTTCATCTTTACATCATTCTTCATAAGTGTACCGAATTTGGTCAGAATCCCATCACTGGTTCACAAGTTATCACGGCAACAGTAGTTTTACCTTACATGACCTCTGACCTTTCGCCTTTGACCAGGTGACCCCAAAATCTAATCAGTTCATCTTTACCTCATTATACATACCTGCACCAATTTGACTAAGATCATTTCTAGTCTAGGACCTGGCTTAGATATGTATGCACATAATTTAGGAGAGGATAACTCAACTGTTATAGGCTAATATGACCCCAAGGAACAACTTGGGATGTGTGCCAAAATCTCTATCCGGGACGAAAAGCCCGAAAATGACCACACCCTTTAAAAAATGACCACGCCCTTTTTCATCAGAAGTGCTACTTCCGACATAGCTGTATCTTCGAAACCGTTGGAGCTACAGATTTTGTGAGGTGCTCCAAATGTTCAGAATGGCCATGTTTAGGGGGATCATAGAAGAGTGTAAAATTTCTAATTTGATATTTTACGAGAAAATGGCTAAAAACCGTTAGGTCAACTTATTACCATACAACTACCTACATACTGGAATTGCCATATATATATATATATATATAACTCTCACTCTCACTGTGAGAACTCTCACTTCACCACGACTTCAACCTGAGTGCTGCAACTAAGATAGTTGGGATGGTGCAAGACATAGAGGAGTATCTCCTGAAGGTATGCAGTCCTCTACAAGACCAGGTAGCACTGAAGAATGTTCTCACTGGAGAAATTGTGACCAACATAAACGTAGACAAGTTGTTGTGCTGTATCAATGAGGGCAGCGCTGCTTGTGCTAAATTTATCGATGATCGACTCAGAAATAGGTCGATATCGATACACTCAACTATTAGCAAAATCAAGTTTACGTCCCCTAAGATCACCTTGAATTTGGCTCCCACAGCAGACATCAAAGATGAGACAATCAAACCTCTCATGTTTATTGAGTATGGGTGTCACCGGGGGTTCACTGTTGAGGAGCTACTCCAGCATGAGATCACCAACTCTGCGTTCTTCTTGATTGACAAAGATGGTTACTTGAGGAAGAGTGCCACAAATCACAACTTGGGACTGAGCTGCTGAAGTTGTGCCCATTAATAGATAAAAAAGGGCCAGAATCCTCCCCACAAACCCACGCCATCGTTATCGACTTCATGGCCTTGGTGAGAAAGGTACCCTTAAAGAAGCTTGATCCGCCCGTCAAGACATTCCATGACTTTTCTATTGCCTTGACATCTATGGTCACCAAAGCTGGGCACAACTGTGATGAGATCCACATCGTTTTCGACACTTACAGAGAGGACAGCATCAAGAATGGAGAGAGGGGGAGAAGAGGAAAGTCAAAAGAAATGGTTGTCCTTGATGTGATATCACCGAACCAAAATGTTCCAGTGGTATTAGAGAACTTTTGGTCGTCTTCCATCAGCAAAACTGCTTTCCAGGCATTCTATGTTGAGTGGCTCACCACCAATTACCAAGGCACCAAACCTCTATACCTTGGTATATCACCACAGGCATGGATGGTGTTAGCTGGGTGTGCTTCTCCATTCCCTCGGCTCAACTGCACATATGAGGAAGCTGATGACAGGATGATGTTCCATGTGCAGGACATTCTAAGTCACCGGTCAGGACCTACATCCATGACGCTGTCATCAGGTGACACAGATGTCTTTGTGTGCCTGTTATACCACATCACAGTCCATTGGAGACATCTTGGCCTCCAAGAGCTCTGGCTCGTCCGCAACTCAGGAGTGAAAAGATCAATATTGCCACTCCACGATATCTGCATAGCGCTGGGAGACGAGCTCACAAAGTGTCTCCCAGCACTCCATGCGCTGACTGGGTGTGATACAACCAGCAGGATATCAACGAAACTTGCAGCCCTGAACGCTGTCCGCCAACCAGGAAATTCCTCTCTGATCGTGAATTTCGACTGTCCACAGCTAACAGAAAGCGCAATACAGATGGCGGAGACATTCTTGGTCAAGTGCCTCAAACCATCAACAGACCTGAAGACATTTGACGACCTGCGTCTCGCTGCATTTGATAGCAATGCCCTCAAGATGGACTTTGAGAGAACCACTTGCACCTCAACTAATGCAAGGAAACATATCCATAGAGGCCTTTCACCAACAGCAGCTGTGGGTCCAAGCCCCATTTAGAGACGCCACCTTGATTATGAATGCCGAGTCTTATGGTTTTGTAAGAAGGGGCAGTTTATTAGTCCCTGAGATTGTGATCTCAAAACCCGAAGGCCTGCCAGATCCCTGCACGTGTGGCAAATGTGCTCGCAAGAATGGGTGTCCCTGCAGGGTAGCTGGGATCAAGTGTTGCAAGTACTGCAGATGCAAGGGAGGTGATTGTTGTAAAAACCCTATCACTGAATGAACGCTGCTCATCATCCTCATACCTGGACTCTGTTGTGTTACTCTTCATGTTCCTGACCCTGGTTTACATGACACATAAACAGTACTAATGTGGTGTTAAAAGTTGTATTGTTCGCTGTTGGACAATTTCCCTGCTGATCTTTGAAACATTTAAGCTCTCTAGATACTGCTGCCTACGAAAGTAATAAGTTTTGTTTTTTATTTTTTATTTTAAGTTCACATTCCATTGATAATAGTATGTAATGATTGAAAATAGTATTTCTTTATATTGTTACGGGACCGTGGCGAGGATGTTGTTTGCCGAGCGGATGGCCGCCGCGCCCAAACAGTTACCCCGACTAACCCGATTCCTGAACGTTGGCCGAATCGCGCCACAGATATTCAATGGGGAAAAGACTAAAGCGAAGGATGTGAAGAAGAAGAACACCAAAGCAAAAAGGTTGGAAATGCTACTAAATTTATTCCTACTATTTACACAATCAAAGAAACCAAGGAGAAGGAAGGATAATAAAATAAAAACAGAAGAAGAAGAAGCGGACACAGTGAAACTTAGCTTATCTATGGCAGTCTTACTTAGAACCCTGGACAGAACAAACGAAAGACGGCCTCACACGAATTGGGAATTTGCAGGCAGGAAGGATCGGAAGGAGGAATGGCTTGGCGGGGGAGGAAGGTTCAGCGGGGATCGGTCGGGCCGGAAGCGGATAGCTGCCGTCAATACCCGAGCTGGGATCGCCAAAACAGCCGTGGTTCCAATCTGCACGGCGAAGCCCCTCCGGTGCACCGTACGCTCTTCAAAGCTGCTCCTTAGAACTCTCTTGCACTTGGCACTGCACACTCAGCACTTGCCCTACTTGACACTTCGCACTTCGCCGCTCTGACTCGCTTGCACTTGATCGTCACACGTATCTCTGCATGTATCTCTTTGGACGTATATCTTAGGACGTATCTCTCTCAGGACGTTCCTCGCTTGCTTCGCCCTCGTGCGCACTTCTTTCCCACGGCTTCCGCGCGCGCTCTTTATATCGCCGCGGGTAAATCAAGCCGCCGGCCTCTAGAACACGCCCATCGGTGAGCTCGCCTCGGCCCTGATTGGTCGGCATGGCCCTCTGGCTCCGCCCTTGATGACGATGGGCGGGCACGCCCAGGAGTCGGCAGCTCCTCCCCCTTCTTCTCCGAGCCGACCTCGTGGCGAATGGAGTCACGGAGGGAACAGTTGGCAATTTGTTGGAAGGGGAATGTGAAGGGAAAGGGGATCTACTCTTATTTCACTTGGTGCAATGGAGTATTTCAATTAATGGAAGACACAGCCTTACACTAATACACATAATAAGGATATAACTACTGAACAGGGATATATGGTGTCCTTCGTGTATGTTTTATGGAATTAACTACGGGAACGCCCTTTGACCTTTATACAACAACAAATGCAGGAAGGAGGGTGACATTTTACAACAATTCATTACACAACAATAAAAAAAACAACATTCTCATATCCACAACAATATTAACCAAATGCTCGCTTTCTTTCTTTTTAAAAAATCCCTTGTATTGTTCAAATTCCAAATTGTCAGTTCAACTCTAGTAGATGACACAAATGTTCTAACTTTGCTCTAAGTCCGGAAAGTTTAAGTTAATAAATATATGGCAATTCCAGTATGTAGGTAGTTGGATGGTAATAAGTTGACCTAACGGTTTTTAGCCATTTTCTCATAAAATATCAAATTAGAAATTTTACACTCTTCTATTATCCCCCTAAACATGGCCATTCTGAATATATTTTGAGCACCTCAGAAAATCTGTAGCACCAACGGTTTCGAAGATACAGCTATGTCGGAAGTAGCACTTCTGATGAAAAAGGGCGTGGTCATTTTTTAAAGGGTGTGGTCATTTTCGGGCTTTTCGTCCCGGATAGAGATTTTGGCACACATCCCAAGTTGTTCCTTGGGGTCATATTAGCCTATAACAGTTGAGTTATCCTCTCCTAAATTATGTGCATACATATCTAAGCCAGGTCCTAGACTAGAAATGATCTTAGTCAAATTTGGTGCAGGTATGTATAATGAGGTAAAGATGAACTGATTAGATTTTGGGGTCACCTGGTCAAAGGCGAAAGGTCAGAGGTCATGTAAGGTAAAACTCCTGTTGCCGTGATAACTTGTGAACCAGTGATGGGATTCTGACCAAATTCGGTACACTTATGAAGAATGATGTAAAGATGAACTGATTAGATTTTGGGGTCAAGAGGTCAAAAGTCAAAGTCAGTAATATGTCGATAACTTGAGAACGGCTGAAGTGATCTTATTCAAACTTGGTACACATATGTATAATGATGTAAAGATTAACTACAGACTTGGCATTTAATATGGAATATTTTTTTTGTGGGGGTGAACTTACTTTTCAAGATGTCTTAGAACCAAAAGTTCATTGGAATTATGTTGAAATTATTCGAGATTTTGTTAATGTGACCTTTAAAAGAAACAAAAACCACATTTGACATTTCGAAACAAATAAATTGATCCTTGAAAGTGATGCAAACTGATATCGAACTCAATTCATGGACAGTACTGTGTTAAACTTCTGTACGTTTTCCAGAAGTATCTCTTTATTTTGCACATTAGCCAACTTTTTTTTTTAACAAAAACTAAAGTTAAATTATGACTGGGATTACGGCCAGTAAAATTACAGTTCAGTACTTCGTATAACCCCCACGAGCACTCAGGAGAGCACGTACACGTCGAGGCATGCTGTTCACGAGATTTGCCAAGGTTTGGACAGGAATCGCTTGCCATGCAGTGACAATAGCCTGCTGCAATTCATGCACAGAGGTCGGCTGCTGGTCCAAGTGGTCGATTTGACGCGTTAATTCTGCCCACAAGTTCTCTCTGGGATTCATATCCGGGGACATGGCTGGCCACACCATATGCTCTACACCACGGTCAGCAAGATAGTGTTGGATCATGCGAGCATGATGAGGCCGTGCATTGTCATCTTGGAAGACAAAGTTTCCTCGAAAGGCTGCACGAGCAAATGGAAGCAATGTTTCTTCCAGAATGGCCCTGTACTTGAACTGGTTCAGGTTTCCATTCAGAACAACCAGGTCAGTTTTGCTCCCTGCATGAAAAAGCAGCCCAAACAGTCACCCCACCACCTCCAGCTTGGAGTCTTGGCACTATACAATCTTTGTTGTAGGCTTCATGCACTTGTCTGCGCACTCGGACACGGCCATCTTGACGATAGACCAAAAATCTAGACTAGTCACTGAAGATCACGTGATTCCAGTGTCCTGGCTGCCATTGACGGTGCTCTCTGGCCCACTGCAATCGGTGCTGGCGGTGTTGTCTGGTCAGGCGTGGCTTTCTCAGGGGACGCCTGGCACGATAGCCTGCTTGAACCAGTCGTTGGTTGACTAGCCTTCTGGATACAGGCACATTTGTCAGGTGCTGCCACTCAGCCCTAAGCAGATGAGCTGACTTGGTACGGCCATTGCGGACTAACCGGTGCAGCTGGCGATCATCCCTCCTTGTGGTTCTGCGGGGACGTCCTGGCCTCGGTATTGGAGTAGGGACACCCCTCTGAGCATTTCGTTTCAGGATCTTTGACACCTGACCTTGAGTGATGCCATACTGCCGAGCAATAGCACGCTGTTTCATGCCGTAATTTCGTAAAGCCACCACTCCATGACAAACAGCATTGTCGAGTTGACGGGCCATCTCCAGAGGAAGCGGCAATAACTTTTGGAGACGTGCAGCAGTTGTTTTCCACTAATACAGAACACAACAACCCTTGTATACCCGACTGTGAAGCCAATCATCAAATGCACCTGTACGTACATTTTGCCACGCCACCTGTGATATAATCCTGTTGTTGACTTCTTGCTGCGACAGACAATCAGTGACATGGTTCTTTTAACAAATAAATCACCAAAGTGTAAAAGAAACTCACCAGATTGATATACTGAGTTAAGAAAGTAAACCCAAGTCAAGAAAGAAAAAAAATTCCATATTAAATGCCAAGTCTGTATTTAGACTTTGGGGTCAAAGGTCAAAGTCAAAGTCTGTAATCGGACTATAACATGAGAATGGCTGAAGTTATCTAATTCAAACTTGGTACAGGTACACTACATGGCCAACAGTATGTGGAAACCCGAACATCACATCTCATTCCAAAATTATGGGCATTAATATGGAGTTGGTCCCCCCCTTTGCTGCTATAACAGCCTCCACTCTTCTGGGAAGGCTTTCCAATAGATGTTGGAACATTGCTGCCGGGATTTGCTTCCATTCAGCCACAAGAGCATTCGTGAGGTCGGGCACTGATGTTGGGCGATTAGGGCTGGCTCACAGTCGTTCCAATTCATCCCAAAGGTGTTCGATGGGGTTGAGGTCAGAGCTCTGTGCAGGCCAGTCAAGTTCTTCCACACCGATCTCCACAAACCATTTCTGTATGGACTTCACTTTGTGCATGGGGGCATTATCATACTGAAACAGGAAAGGGCCTTCCCCAAACTGTTGCCACAAAGTTGGAACCACACTCACTGAGGTGCATAACTCGAGGCCGTCTAGAATGTCATTTTATGCTGAAGTGTTAAGATTTCCCTTCAATGAAACTAAGTGGCTTTGCCCGAACCATGAAAAACATCCCCAGACCATTATTCCTCCTCCACCAAACTTTACAGTTAACACTATTTATTCGGGCAGGTAGCGTTCTCCTGGCGGCCGCCAAACCCAGAATCGTCCGTCGGACTGCCCGATGGTGAAGCATGATTCATCACTCCAGAAACCGCGTTTCCACTGCTCCAGAGTCCAATGGTGGCAAGCTTTTCACCACTCCAGCCGGCGCTTGGCATTGCACATGGTGATCCTAGGCGTGTGTGCGGCTGCTCGGCCATGGATACCCATTTCATTAAGCTCCCGACAAACAGTTGTTGTGCTGACGTTGCTTCCAGAGGCAGTTTGGAACTCGGTAGCGAGTGTTGCAACCGAGGACAGACAATGTTTATGCCCTACGCGTTTCAGCACGTGGCGGTCCTGTTCTGTGAGCTTGTGTGGCATACCACTTCGTGGCTGAGCTGTTGGTGCTCCTCGACGTTTCCACTTCACAATAACAGCACTTACAGTTGACCGGGGCAGCTCTTTGACGAATTGTCTTGTTGGAAAGGTGGCATCCTATGACGGTGCCACATTGAAAGTCACTGAGCTCTACAGTACGGTCCATTCTACTGCCAGTGTTTGTCTATGAAGATTGCATATCTGTGTGCTTGATTATATATACCTGTCAGCAATGGGTGTGGCTGAAACAGCCGAATACACTAATTAGAAGGGGTGTCCGCATACTTTTGGTCATGTAGTGTATGTAAAATGATGTAAAGGTTAACTGTAAAGGTCATGTCAGGTAAAAATATGATAACTTTTGAACAGCCGAAGGGATTTAAATTAAAACTTGGTCCACATATGTATAATTATGTAAAGATTAACTGATTAAATTTCTGGGTCAAGACATCAAAGGTCAAAGTCTGTAATAGGTCTATCACTTGAGAATGGCTGAAGGGATCTAATTCTAACTTGGTACAGATATGTATAATGATTTAAAGATGAACTGAGTAGATTTTGGGGTCAAGAGGTCAAAGGTCAGAGTTCATGTCAGGTTAAAATGTGATACCTTGAGAACAGAAGAATGGATTTCAAGCAAACTTAGTACAAGTACTTATAATGATGTAATAATATGGGTGGAGGCATATTGGTCAACGTCGTGACGTCGAAGAGTGCAGTTCAATTTTTTTATGAGATATCATCCGCCACAAAACCTTTAAGGGCACTCGAGGTGGGGGCTACACAAAGGAAAGTATAGATATTACACAGAAAGGAGAAATCTATTGATATTCCTCTTGAATTGAGGAAGGTTGGGATAGAGGGGAAAGCAGAATGGAGGTAAACTCTTCCAGAGTGATGTCGTGTGGGAGGAGGGGTGAGACCAGAAGAATCCCTCATAGTCTTACTCCTTGGGACAGATATAGTGTATGGATGGGAAGAATCTGCCAAATGTGTAGAGTGACTGAAAGTATGCTCAGGTGGAACAACCTGTGATAGACCCTCAGAGCACATTCTGTGGTGATATCTGTAGGAGGCAACAGAGCGGTGGATTGAGAGAGGTTCCAGGGATGATGCCAACACCTGTCCCACCAGAATGGCAGCATGTCACTGGATTCTGTCAAGAAGAGACAGGTGTTGACAGGCACCAGCCCAAATATGGCAATGATACTCCATGACAAGACGTATTGTGGCCTGGTATAGATGAAGCAAAGCAGCTTGAGAAAGGTATCACAGAGCACGAAAAAAGCAGCCAAGGTGCTTGGAGGCTCTTTTAGCTATACCAGAGATGTACTTTTCCCAGCTGAGGTTTGAGCTGATATCCAATTGGAGCAAACAGATAACAGGGGGTTCCTGCAAAGGTGAAGAATCCATAGGCAGGGTCGGAAAAAAAGGTGATCTTGAACTAGACACAGACAACAAGTTGGCCTTTTTTTAGTTGAAAGTAACAAGCCAGTCTTTTCCCCAGTTCATCGCAATCTCTAGGTCCTGATTGAGTGGTACTCACATGGTCATGGGTAGGAGGAGACAAGGTTCCTGGGTAGGTAGTGTACAGTGTTGAGTTACCTGCGTAAATGCTTAATTGAGAAAGAATACAATCAGGCAGATCATTGATATACAACAGGCCCAATATTTGACACAACACAGACTCCTGAGGACCAATCACATTCGTATTACGGACAGAGGATGACTGTCCCTCCTGCACCACAACGATTTGATGATTTACAAGGAAGTCAGAGATTGTATCAAGCAATTTTCCAGAAGTGCCTTATGATTTTAGATTTGGATGAGGCCCTTGTGCCATACTTTATCAAAAGCCTTCGAGATGTCGAGAGCAACATCCCTGGATTCACTCCGGATGATCCAAACCCCCATTCACATGTTCAGTGATTAGAGATAGAACTTCACCAGTAGACTTTAACTGTCTAAAGCCATACTGGACATCAGTTAGGAGGTTGTGGGTTTCCAGAGGAGTCATGAGGTGTTGTTCTATCAATAATTCAAACACATTGGTGATAATGGGTACTAACAGGCCGATAGTTAGAAGGATCAGATTACTGTTTTTCGTTTGACTTCCGTTTCCGGTCTTGCTGGCGAGGGTTCGTTTATTCTCAGCTCTCCATGCTATCCATCGAAATCGAAGTTAAGTAATTGTTCCCATTTGTATTTTCGTTATAACTATTTATTTTATGGTGTATATATTGTCTCCCGACGAAGATTTTCGGTGCAAATCTTTCATACCTGTATTGAAAATCGTGTTAATTCGGGTCGTGTTTTGAGGCCTTGTAGTTGTACAGTGAACACTGTACAACCTTGAGGCTTTGTTTTTCTCTCAGCGGTCCGTGTTTTTGTGATCCAATAACTTTCGTTCTCTGTTTTCCCAATCTTTTCACCCCATAGCCCTCTTCCTTGTGTAAATCACAACTCAAAAAAATCCAAAAAAAAAACATTTCCTTCTCTGTTCTCATTCGTTTATTCATTCTTATTCGTTCGTTCGTTCGTTCTTCGACCACGTGTTTCTCCCCCATTTCCCCAGATAGATTGTCAAATTTCAACTCGTTATTTTATCGTCCATGCGTTATTGTTTTGATTATAGTTACTTTTGGTTTGAATTTCCTGTAACTTGTAATTATTTAATCGTGTTCTGCTCCTCGTGTGCGGCCTTGTAGTTGTACCCCCGTCGGTGTTTGTTATCTTAATCGTGTTTTGCTTGGCTCTTAGTTTTTTTCCCTTCTACCCCGAACATAATACTCTGTCTAACGTTCTAAATCCCCACCTCCCCCCCCCCCCCAAAAAACCAAAAAAAAAAAAAAAAACCAAAAACATTTATTTTCCTTTCTCCACGTGTACTGTTGACTCATCCTGTATTTTCTGTCCAGGTGTGCTGTTCGCCCCGCCCCCATTAACTCCTTGCCATCCACCGTTTGCCCTTCACGTGACTCGTGGTGGTCCCTCTCGGCTCTCCCCCCGTTGGTATTTTTGTGCACATAAGATTGTTCACGGTTCTGTTTAAATATTATTTAAATATGTATAACCTTTCCCCTTCAGTGTTTTACTCAGTGGTATTTTACAACACGCTGTTTTTCTTCCTATTTAAAAGGCTTTTCTCAATTTCCTCTCCAACTCATTCCACCTCAAAAAAAAGAAATTCAATATCTTATACGTCTCCCTCACTACATGGTCTAAATTCACATTCATTCCATCCCTCCTCCATCATTCTGAACCGGATTGCTAACTTGAAAATCACAACAAACCCAATTTGTTTTCAATGTTCGTCTTTCATTAATCATCCACTTTCTAAACTCCCCTCTTGCCCCTCCCATCCAAATCCCTCCCCTTGCACCTACACTCCTAAACTCCCCCCTTGCCCCGCCACACTTAAACTCCCCCCCTACCCCTCCACTCATGAACTCCCCCCTTGCCCTTCCACTCCTGAACTCCCCCTTTGCCCTTCCCCTCCTAAACTCCCCCCTCACTCCTCCCCTTCAAAACTCCCCCCCAACCCCTCCCATTCAAATCTCCCCCCATACCATTCCTCTCCAATTCTCCCTCCTCCCCCCTCCTCCTCAAAGCTGCCTCCTCCCCACTTCGTCTCCCTTCTATCTCATACCTCCACCCCCCCAACCTTCTTCTTTCCTCTGCCCCCCCTCAAACAACCCCTCTCTGTGCCTCATCCCTTCACCTTCAAACCTTTCATCCTCCTCATCCTTCCCTTTCTTGGAACTCTTCTGCAAGCGCTGACACACTAACAACTGCTCTCCCTACCTCCCCCTCTCATCCTTCATCTTACCCTACTCCTCCCCTCCCCTGTCCTGTACCCGATGCTCCCCCTCTCTCTTCATTAACGGTATGGACCTCAAACATCCGGGGCCTTCGCTCAAACCTGACTGATCTCTCCATACAGGTTGCTTCTGACAATCCAGACTTGATCTGCTTAACAGAGACTTTCCTCCTTCAAGATGTCTCTGATTCCTTAATATCTCTTCCTGGTTACTCCCTCCTCCGGTATGATAGACCTGAGCCTCGGCCTGGTGGTGGGGTGGCTATCTTTATCAAAAACTCTCTTCCTCACTCTCCTTGCACTGCCCTCTCTCCTCCTCACCCCCAGGAGTACCTCTGGCTACGGCTTCCTCTCCGCTCCCACCTTTTGTTCATATGTGTTCTGTACCGTCCCCCAAACAGTGATGACTCCATCTACATTTCACTGTCTGACAACATGGACCAACTTCTATCCACTCATCCCAACTCTCTCTTCCTCATATGTGGTGACTTCAATTGTCATCATGCCACCTGGTTGGGTGTGGGTTCCTCTCTCACCAGTCATGGCACCTCAGCAAAGGACTTCTGTGACTCACTGGGATTGACACAATCTGTCAATTTCCCGACCCGGATCTCAGCCAATGGAGTATCTTCTCTTCTAGACTTGGTTATGACTAACTTCCCTGCTAATGTCTGCTGCTCTTCTTCTGCTCCAATCGGTTCTTCTGATCATGTGCTTGTCAAAGTGGACATCTCTCTGGCCATTCTCAGAGAGCCTCCTCAGCGTCGACGAGTCTGGCATTTCACTCAGGCCGACTGGGACGGTCTTCAAGCAGCCATCAATCGTCTGGATTGGTCTCCCATCTCCACTGCCTCTGACATCAATTCTTCCTGGGAATTCTTCCAAAGCAAACTGATCTCTCTCATGCACAGATTTATCCCATCTCGCCTTCAGTTGTCTTACCCTTCCTCCCGTCCATGGTACACTGAATCTTGTGGTGAGGCAGTTGCCCTGAAACAACTTGCCTTTGCCTCTTGGAAGGCTAATCCAACTGAAGGAAATCTCAGTTCCTTCCACCAAGCTCGGAACAAGTGTGTGTCTACCCTCAGGAGTGCCAGGAAGCACTATCTCTCCTCACTCAAGAATGAACTCTCAAACCTGTCTCCTTCCTCCAAATCCTGGTGGCGTCTGGTCAAATCCGTTTCTGGTGTTTGTTCCCCCTCCATCCCCTCCCTTACCTCAAATGGCCACACAGTTGACATCGCACGTGACAAAGCCGAATGCCTCAACACTGTGTTTGCCTCAAAATCCTTAGTCCCAAACCCATCTCTCTCTGTTCCCACCTTTCCCAGTCGAACCAAACTGCTCCTGGACTCTGTGACCTTCTCTCCTGACAAGGTGGAGGAGTTTTTGTCAAACCTCGACTCTGATTCTGCAACTGGACCAGATGGCATCAGCCCACGGGTCCTAAAATCCTGCTCTGCCGCTCTATCTCACCCTCTCTCTGTTCTTTTCACCCTATCCTTTGCTCAAGGTCATCTGCCAGCATCCTGGAAATCAGCAAACATTACCGCTTTACACAAAAAAGGTGCAAAAACAGATCCTTGCAACTACAGACCAATCAGCCTGCTCCCAATTATCAGCAAAGTCATGGAATCCATCATTGCTTCGGATATGAAATCTTTCCTCTTCTCCAATGGCTTGATCTCTGATCATCAATTTGGTTTCAGACCAGGTCACTCTACTCTGGACATGCTGCTTCTGCTGTCTCAACAATGGATGGAGGTCCTCAATGCCAAACAGGAAATCAGAGCTGTCTCCCTTGACATATCACGTGCCTTCGATACGGTCTGGCACCCAGCTCTGCTCACCAAACTCTCCTCCTATGGTATCCATGGAAATCTCCATGCATGGCTTGCGGACTTCCTCTCTGGTCGTAGTCAACGTGTGGCCCTGAATGGATTTCTCTCATCTCCCCTTCCCGTTCAGGCTGGAGTTCCCCAAGGCAGTGTGCTGGGCCCTGTGCTTTTTCTGGTCTTTATCAATGATCTCTCCGACTCTCTGGAAAATCCTCTGTATCTCTTTGCTGATGACTCCACTCTCTGCCGCTCCATTCCTCTTCCCTCAGATCGGCAGTCTGCAGCCTCCTCACTCTCTGAAGACCTGGACAAAATCACAGACTGGTCAAACATGTGGAACATGTCTTTCAATCCTGACAAATCTCACACTCTTACTATGTCTCTCTGAAAAGATCGACTGGACAACCCTCCCATCTACTTTCTCAACAATCCTCTCCAAGAAGTTCTGTCGCTCAAGCTTTTGGGTCTCACCATCTGCCATGATCTTTCTTGGGAAAACCACATTTCCAAGCTGGCCTCCAAAGTCAGTCGCCGACTGGGCATCCTCCGTCGTGCGAAGTCCTTCCTAGGCACACCTGAGCTCCTCACCACATACAAGGCTTTCATCCGCAGCTCAATGGAATACTGTTCTCCCCTATGGGCTGGTGCTCCTGCCTCACACCTGGCTCGGCTTCACGCTGTTGAATCCAAAGCTTTCAGAATCATTGGAATCTCCCGCGATGAAGCTATCTCTGAGGGCCTTTCACTCACTCACCGCAGGCAGGTCTTTCTGTCTTCTACCGACTCCTCTCCGGCCTTGCTCCCCCAGCTCTCTCTGTGCTCTGTCCCCCAAATATTCCTACAGGTCGCACAAGATCTGCCAGCCACCCTCTGATGGTTAAACTGCCGAAATCTCGGCTCTCTGCTCACCTTCACTCTTTCATTCCTCTTTTCTCCCGCCTCTGGAACAAACTCCCACACTCACTTCAATCACACTCCTCCCTCCAGGTCTTCAAAACAGCTGTTCACCACCATCTCTTATCTTCCCCCATCCAAAACCTTGATCTTTTCTACCCCCACTAATTCACCCCAGATCCACCTTGTTTGAAATTCCAACTTCTTTCCTGGAAGTCTTGGCAGTGTCCATATGTTTTATACCTCTCCCACCGCCCCCCCCCCTTCCCATGCCTCCCCCCCAAAGCCCTCTCCCTCCCACAGTTCTCTCGATGTCTCCATGTCTCTCGGTCCCTGCTCTCAAATGTTGTGTTTGTGTCCTTCCCCCTCTCTCCCCATCTTGTCTACCGCTCCCGATGTTATTTGTTTTGTGTGTCTGTTTGTCTTGCTGTGTGATTAATGTTCGCTCTTTCACGAGCCTCGATCTTGTATACAAAAAAAAACAAAAAAACAAAAAAAAAACTCACCGGAGCCTTTCAAGACAGGGACTACAGAAGCCTGCCTCCAGCTCAGTGGAAACACAGACTTTAACAGACACAAGCAATACAGTTTTGAGAGAACAGAAGACAGTTCAGGTGAACACATCTTCAAAGCAATTGCAGGGATTCTATCTGGTCCAGTAGATTTAGAAATGTCAAGCCTTTGAGTGAACTGAGCAACTTTCCTTGGTGTGAGGATGATAGTGGAAAGCCTGGTGTCAAGACGGGAAGGACAAACAGGCAATGGATATCCGTGGTCTTCAAGTGTGGAGTTTGCATCAAAATGCTCAGCAAAGAGGTTGACTTTATCAATAGGAGAATTAAGAACTTTAGGGCAATTGATGAGGACAGGAATTGATGATAGATTATGGTTGAGAATGCCATTAGCAATTATCCAAAAATCTCTAGGATCTCGCCGTTTATTTGAGATAGAATTACAAACAGACTCTGCACACTGTCGCTTAGCAATTCTACTGTAGTCAAGTTGCTTCATCAGCTTATTCCTGCTATCCCATTTCCTTCCAACGTCTAACTTTCCCAATAGCTTTATGGGCACTTTATTTCTTGCTAGAAAAGCTCTTTCTGCACTTATATCTCCAAAGGTAATCCATAGTGGGGCGGCTTAGCCCAAATATTCAAAAGAATTGTGCATTTTGTGAAACAAGCACCAAATTTGGCACAAATGTACATTAATATGTTGCGAACATTTTCAGATATTGGGCCACTTGAAATTCCGTAATTTTTTTTTTCAAATTTTTTCAAATTTCGTAATTTCAAATTTTTCGGGTGACACCGTCACAATTTCGGTCTTCGAGGCCGGCCGATAGGCAAAGTGTGACCGGAAGGGACGAGGTTCTCCTGACCACGTGGCCCTCGATCTGGGAAGCGAGAGGCGTTCCATTAGTGGACGCGCCCCTCACGCCCGACTTTTGGGCGGCCCCGGCAGGCCGTTTGTTTTGACGTTCCGTGACAGGCCCCGCACCCCCACCTCCGGGCCGACCGGAAGCTTGTGCTGAGTACATCATACCTGAACAACTCAGTGAGGCAGAACACAGCAGTGCACACCAGGGTGACCCCTTCAGTGCATAAACCAATTAACCTGTCCACTGCAGGGCATATAGAAATGAAGTTATTTTCTGCATATAATAATAATATAAGTTCAGTTCTATATAACAATTTCTGTTATCACCACTACCACTACAACTACCACTACTACAAGCTTTGTCTGGAATTTTGTGGACTAACAGACAAACAGACGTACAGACAAGCTGGGATCAAAACATTACCTCCTTCCACCATTGAGTGTAGAGGTAAACATCATGGAAATTATATCATGCCCTAGATTTAATTCATGCTTACCCGTGTATTTGCTTCACTGGTTCACAAGGTCTTTTGCATACATGTAATTCAGACTCTCGTCTTCATTGCTGACCACACAATGTTCGCAACATATTAATGTACATTTGTGCCAAATTTGGTGCTTGTATCACAAAATGCACAATTCTTTTGAATATTTGGGCTAAGCCGCCCCACTATATCGGCCGGCCTCGAAGACCGAAATTGTGAAGGTGTCACCCGAAAAATTTGAAATTACGAAATTTGAAAAAATTTGAAAAAAAAAATTACGGAATTTCAAGTGGCCCAATATCTGAAAATGTTCGCAACATATTAATGTACATTTGTGCCAAATTTGGTGCTTGTATCACAAAATGCACAACAGGTTTGCTATGCTGCTACACTACAAGCGTTTTCACTATTCATTCTTTCTTCATATGCTCCTACTTTTGCCTGTCATCCATCTCTGCTGTAAGCACAGCATTTTCCAAAGTACTGACTGAGAGAAAAATCCATCGAATCACAGCACTCGGCAACCTGCCTCCATGTCTTACACATCCCTCCTCCATCCTCTGCTGCCTCTGCCCCCTCATGCCTCATTTTCCTTGCTCTGCCAGCTATGTGTCAGACCCTGCAGGTCAAAGATGCAAAAGGAAATAGGTAGAATCTCTCAATGGTACTTCTGACGTACCATTCTCGATTTACTAGGACAGGAACTTGGTTTGCAGTAGCCAGGACAGGAATAAGTAATTTGTACAGGGTTCCGGCGATACCTCACCTACTCTTTGCAAAAAACACTGTGGGCTGTTTAACATCCACCAACAAATGCCGGCAGACGCCCAGTTCCACATCCATCCGAGAGACACAGACGAATCATGCTGCTTGGGAAACGCTCGGATGACAGTTTCGAGCTGGGTCGGAATTCAAACACAGACTATACAGCTGAGAGACGAGTGTGCATAACTCTAGGCCACACTATTATTGATGTAGCGATTTGCAAAACCAGTCATTCTGGCAAAGCAGAGAGCCACTTCAGGATATAACTCAGTCAACATGGCATGGTCCTGGCAAAAGATGGCAATTAACTTGACTATCTCAGCATGACAAAGCCAGATCAATGTCATATTCTGCCAGTTTGGTGTGTAGCACTGAGCCAGATCATACAAGTCTCGACAAGTTTCCCCATTCGGTGGAATAAAGTTCCTGCTTTTTAATGGTTACCTTGCCTTTTTGACATTGGTTAAGCTTTCCGAATTAATCAGGAGATGCTTGAAGACGATAATAACGTATGATATATACATACATATATACATACAGTCATGTGAAAAAGTAAGTACACCCCATGTAAAGTTTTGACCTTTTCAACATATTTCAACAAACATCTATTTGATATTCATTTCAACAATATTGATAGATAAAGGTGATATAATATAACAAATGTCATGAAACATTTACATTTTGTAGTCCATTGTATAATTTAAGTAAACATAAATGCAAATTTCACATGTGGAAAAAGTAAGTACACCCCATGAAATGTTTTTTAAAATCGTTTTAACATATGTGGAGATATCAATATTTGATCTTCATTTAAACAGTATCTATAGATAAAGGTGATCTATTTGAACAAAAAACAATGAAAAGTTGACTTTGCAATAATTTATTCAACAAAAAATTAACGGCACGAACGGAATTTTGGCACACATCCCAAGTTGTTCCTTGGGGTCATATTAGCCTATAACAGTTGAGTTATCCTCTCCTAAATTATGTGCATACATGTCTAAGCCAGGTCCTCTACTAGTCGTTCACAAGGTATCGCGGTAACAAAAACCAGACAGCCAGACGGACAACCTGAAAACATAATGCCTCCGGTGACTTCGCCAACAGAGGCATAAAAACAAGGGTGGGGTGGGGAGAGAAAGGAAAAGAGGCGGAAAACAAGACAGATGGAATTGGGAGGATCACCAAAAGTAGGGGAAAGATAACAAGTAAGAATGGAAGACAGTGGGGAAAAGTATTCGTAGCCCTGCGGTCGACTAAAGATTTATCAATAAACATAAACATTTTCAAAACTGAGGCTTCATCACTGTACTGCTGCAAATTGTGTTTAGACATTAATATATTAATTAATTAAAATACATTAATTAATACATTAATTAAAATACATTAATTAATACATTAATTAAAATACATTAATTAATACATTAATTAATACTTTAATTAAAATACATTAATTAATACATTAATTAATACTTTAATTAAAATACATTAATTAATACATTAATTAAAATACATTAATTAAAATACATTAATTAAAATACATTAATTAATACATTAATTAATACATTAATTAAAATACATTAATTAATACATTAATTAAAATACATTAATTAATACATTAATTAAAATACATTAATTAATACATTAATTAATACACACGGAACCGTTAATATGCGATCCATTAATATGCGATTTCGGGATAGCACACGGTCGACCCTTGGTACCCAAAAATTTTGAGTAGTTCCAAAACTGCTTCGTCCCCCAGGTCAGGAGACACGTCCGAAGGAAGAACCTTGAAGAGAAAGCTATCCTTCTTCTAGTCCAGCGGTCGGGAACCTATGGCTCGCGAGCCATATATGGCTCTTCCGGTGACGGCATATGGCTCCCAGACAATTTTGAGTTGAAAAAAAAAAAAAATCAGTTTGGAACTGATTTTAAAATACTTGTGATATTTCTTAATAATACTGTGTCATTTTAAAGTAAACAGAAATTAGTTTTGAAGATAAATTTCACGGGTCACGGGTCACCCGTGGGTCGGCTCGGGAACCAATGGCTCGCGAGCATGTCCGCGTCATTGTAAAGGTGAAGAAATCAATTTTATCAGATAGCCAACTAGTTTATCCGCTTCAACCCTTGTAACGGAAAAGATGGCGAAAAGAAAAAAAGACGATGATTACCGTGCATTCCAGGCTGCGTGGACAGAGGAATTTGCATTTGGTGAGAGAGCAGGATCTGCGGTATGTCTAAATGCAATGATAAAATTGCATCGATGAAACGGTCAAATATAAAGCGGCACTTCGATACGCACCATGCTTCATTTGCATCGAAATATCCAGCGGGGGACAGCAGGAAAAGGGCATGCGAGGAGCTACAGCGGAGAGTGCAGACGAGTCAGCAGCAACTACGTGTGTGGACCAAGCAAGGTGACAGGAATTCCGCTAGCTTTGCGGGTGCTTTGGCAATAGTAAGGAATGGAAAGCCATTCACAGATGGCGAGTATGCCAAAACATTCATGCTTGATGTGGCCAATGAACTGTTTGATGACTTCCCAAATAAAGACAAGATAATCAAACGAATAAAAGACATGCCCCTGTCAGCAAGAACTGTGCACGATCGTAGCATCATGATGGCAAATCAAGTCGAGGAAACACAAATTAAGGACATAAACGCCGGGACATACTTTTCTCTCGCGTTAGATGAGTCAACAGACGTTAGCCATCTATCTCAGTGCAGTATAATTGCCAGGTATGCTGCAGGTGACACACTGCGTGAGGAAAGCTTGGCTGTTTTGCCAATGAAAGGGACAACAAGAGGAGAGGATTTATTCACGTCTTTCATGGAGTTTGCTAAAGAAAAAAAACTACCGATGGATAAACTTATTTCTGTCTGTACTGATGGTGCACCCTGTATGTTGGGGAAGAACAAAGGATTTGTAGCGCTTCTCCGTGAACATGAAAAGAGAGCCATCCTAAGTTTTCATTGCATCCTGCACCAGGAGGCGCTTTGCGCTCAGACGTGTGGCCAGGAGCTTGGTGAGGTGATGTCGCTGGTCATTCGAGTGGTCAACTTTATTGTTGCCCGAGCTTTAAATGATCGCCAGTTTAAAGCTCTGTTAGAAGAAGTTGGGAATCATTATCCCGGTCTGCTTTTACACAGCAACGTGCGTTGGTTGTCAAGGGGGAAGGTGCTCAGCCGTTTTGCAGCTTGCCTGAGTGAAATCCGGACTTTTCTTGAAATGAAAGGCGTCAAGCATCCTGAGCTAGACAACACTGACTGGCTCCTGCAGTTTCACTATCTCGTGGACATAACTGGCCATCTGAACCAGCTCAATGTGAAAATGCAAGGTATTGGAAATACAATCTCATCCCTTCAACAAGCAGTGTTTGCATTTGAAAGCAAGCTGGAAGTCTTTCTCAGGGACATTGAAACAGGTCGTCTTCTGCACTTTGAAAGACTGCAACAATTTAGAGATGCATGCTTAGCAAGTGACTCCACTCAACATCTGGATCTCCAGCAGCTAGCTGGCTTTACGTCCAATCTCCTGCAGTCATTCAAAGCACGTTTTGGAGAATTTCGTGCGCGCACTGGTCTTTTCAAGTTCATCACTCATCCACATGAGTGTGCAGTGGACAAAATCGACCTGACATGCATCCCCGGGGTCTCTATCGGAGACTTTGAGCTGGAAGTTGCTGACCTGAAGGCATCAGACATGTGGATGAGTAAGTTCAAGTCACTTAATGGAGAGTTGGAAAGTCTTGCGCGACAGCGAGCAGAGCTGGCGAGGGAACACAAGTGGACAGAAATGAAAAATCTTCAACCTGAAGACCAGCTGATTCTTAAAACTTGGAACGAGCTTCCTGTGACATACCACACAATGCAGCGTGTGAGTATTGCCGTATTGACCATGTTTGGCTCTACATATGCATGTGAGCAGTCATTCTCGCATATGAGGAACATTAAGACCAACCTACGCTCACGTTTAACTGATGGAAGCCTCAACGCCTGCATGAAGCTCAACCTCACCACGTATGAACCAGACTACAAGGCCATCAGCAAAACCATGCAGCACCAGAAGTCGCATTAAAAGTAAGACATATTTAATTTATTATACGTTAAAAATACTATATGGCTCTCAATGAAATATATTTAGAAATATTTGGCTTTTATGGCTCTCCCAGTCAAAAAGGTTCCTGACCCCTGTTCTAGTCAATTGTCCAGCCCACCCTCCAGCAGACACCTTGAAGTCCAAGGATGGGAAGATAATAGTACCACTTCCATCTGCCAGCCTTTGGTCCAGGGTATCATTCACAACTTCAAGCAACTCTACATGAAGGAGCTGATGATCCACATCGTTGAGTCTGGAGTGGATGATGTTGTTGCCTTCCTCAAGGCAGTCCACCTGAAGGATGCCAGCACTGTCTCTGGAAAAGCCTGGGACCACATCACCGAGAGGAGTGTGGTCAAGGCTTGGAACCATGGTCTACTTATGCCCGAGGAGGTCTTCAGTGATGATGAGGAGGATGAAGATGACCAGCCATTCTGGGGCTTCAAGAACAAGGACCTGGAGGAGAAGGCCACCCAGCTAGTCTCAGCTCATCTGGGGACTGCACCTGAGAACCTCAGTGAAGCCATGGATGAATGGGTCCATGCTGATGATGATCTTCAGGTTGCTGAAGAGAAGTCTGATGAAGACATTGTAGCTGAAGTCACTGCAGAGCCAGAGGAGGAAGAGGAGGAGGAGGGGACACCCAAGAAGATTCCCAGAGCTGCTGAAGTGTTCAAGGGTCTACAGGATGCCATTGACTGGTTTGACCATCATGGTGGTCATCTTGAAGCACTGCAGGCAGCTCGTCTTCTGAGGAAGTCTAAGGACATAGCTGAGAGCTCCAAGAAGCAAAAGTCAATGGATGACCTATTGATGAATTAAATCATCATCACCAGCACACCCAACGTCACACTGACACTGTTGTATAAATATGTATAAACATTGTATAAACACCATCACCAGTGATGACTCCATCGACGTTTCGTATCCGCATCTGCAGCAAGGCAACGCGTTTTCCCCAGTAACCCATGCAAATGGATTTTGTATTTTGAACAATATTTCTTGATTTCTATGTTTTTTGTATATTGTTTTGTATAATAAAAATGTATAAGTATTATTACATATGTGTTGTTTTATTACGAAAAAGTATCTTTAAAAAAATTAACCGAGTTTCACTCGTCGTCACGTCACCCGACACAATCCAAGATGGCGGCCGCCACGCTCGCGCTGGAAGATAGGTAACACACGGTCTCACTTAGCACGCGGTCGATTTTCCTGGCTCCCATGGATCGCATATTAACGGGTTCCGAGTGTACATTAATTAATGGTAAAAAAAATAATAATAACTGCAGTTGAAATGATGATCGAAAATGTTGATGAATCCAAAATATTATTCAACAATACGTGCAGATGTCATTGCATTTTGTGCCATCGGGGCAATGGCGAGTGATGCTAAAAGAGTGCTTCTTTGGCTGGAAACTGCAGGGTCACCGATTCCGTTCACGTCCATGTTTAATGCGCCGTCCTCCTTGTCAGGTGCTCACTCATGATTGCAATACAAGTGCCGTTCATTTGGTCATTCGGTTAATTGATGGGGGTTTTTACCTTCTCTTTTTTTTATTTATAGCAAGCGTCAAGCAGATTTTTCACTGGAGGATGACACATCAGCATTGCTTCTTTCTTTTTTTTGTTGAAGAATATAAACACATAAACTATCCAAGCCACCGAAGAGGCGAAACAGGATGAAACAAACTTTTTCACTTTGAAAATGCAATTACATTTTAACGGAGAGCTCATTTATATACTGCATGGCCACCAATCCTCATCTTGAGTTAATATTTTATTCCTTGTAAAGCCCGCCCCTTTTCACCTCCTTTTGCATACCTTTTTTTTTTTAATGCAAGATCGAGGCTCGTGTGAGAGCTAACATTGATGACAAAAAAAGAAACGGACACATAAGACGAAATAAAGGGAGCGGGAGACAAGATGGGGAGAGGGGGAAGCACACAAGTACAACATTTGAAAACAGGGACATCGGGAGATCTGTGGGAGGGAGAGGGCTTGGGGGGTGGAGGCGTGGGAAGGAGGGAAGGGGGAGGGTGGGAGAGGTAAAAAACACATGGACACTGCTAGGACTTCCAGGAAAGAAGTCGGTATTTCAGAAAAGTGGATCTGGGGTGAATTACCGGGGGGTAGAAAAGATCAAGGTTTTGGATGTAAAAGTTCAAGGTTTTTTGGATTGGCCAAGTGGGATAAGAGATGGTGGTGAACAGCTGTTTTAAAGACCTGGAGGGATGAGTGGGATTGAAGAGAGTGAGGGAGTTTGTTCCAGAGACGGGAGAAAAGAGGAATGAAGGAGTGAAGGTGAGCAGAGAGTCTTCATTTTGCCAGTTTAACCTAATACCTAATAGGTATATGGCTGCAGTAGCACCATTTCTTCCAGTTAGGTCGTTTCTCCACTTGAATACTCATGTTGTGTCAGTTGTGTCAGTCTCACCCAAGACATGCATCTCACAGGTCGGGTGAGGCATCGATGTGTGTGCCGTCCCTCGGACAGAAGTTAACCGTGGTGTCCCATCTGCCAGTATTAGTTGCTGGATGTTAAAAATCCCATTGTGTCATTCGAGACGAGTCGGCGAGCTATTACCGGCACCCTGATTCCAAATTTCACCTCTAACTTACAGAAGGCTTTTCATCAGCGGCACCCTCAGCGAATGATGCTTCCCCTCAGTCATTTTGTGCTGCTTATGGAAGAAGAAGAAGAAGAAGAAGAAGAAGAAGAAGAAGAATAGTCATGCAAAAACCATGTCAGGAATTTGGAGAAATCGTCATGTAATGTGGGGGGTCATGGTGCATTATTCCCCATCACCGCATTCTGATGCCTGTGCTGGTTTACACGACCAGCACGATACAATTTATGGAAGGCTTCTTCTTCATTGTCTCCAAACACAATATTACACTTTAACATTTGTGATCTCAATAATATTTAAAAAAAAATTCCCATAACGATGAAACAAATGTATCTTTATTTATTTATTTTTGCATCCACATTGTGCTCGTTTCATCTCTTGGTTCAGCAGTTGGTTCATGTTTAAGGTAACATTGTGTTAACCAATCAAGAACCATCAAGTGCTATTTGCACAACAGCTTGGAAATAGGCATCTCTTGCACCCCTTAGCTCCAGGAAATGACTTGTGTTCAGTCGATATTTGTGACGGTTATGGTGTCATTTGAAGTCGTTAGTAGCATGCTGATGTGTATGAAGTTGTATTTGATAATTATGGAAGTCGTACTGACAGCTTAATACGAGTACATTTGAAGTACACATCGTGGGCTCGAGCTTCTGCCTCGAGCATTGGCTCTGACGTACAGAAGTTCAAGGCCATCTCATGGACAAGGCCTGAGGCTCAGTATCAAATACAGTCAGACATCTATGCATTGTAGTGTCGACAATTAACCTGAGGCTAGAGTCCCTGTATAAAGAGAGTTGCGCCATGCGCTGACCCGAGATTTCTGGTCACGTGATTTCGTGGCGCCATTTTGTGTCTAACTTCACCGTGCGTGAACGTCAGCTTGGTACGGGAATGTTGTTTATTGCCAAACAAAATGACTGGTTGTTCTGCTTTTGGTTGTTCAAACCAATCTGGGAAATATAAGATGTATAGATTTCCAAGTGATAAAGTCAGAAGACAAATTTGGGAAGCGAAAGTCAGACGAAAGAGCTGGAAAGCGATCGACTCCTCGAGACTTTGCCAGGTAGGCCCACGCCGCTTGATGATCGATGTTCAAAAGCAATTCTATCTGCTCGGTTTTTTTTTGGTTGCCTGTCCGTTGAAAACCCTTTTAAAGGGAAGTGATTTGTGTTTGTTTATAATCTTCAAGGAGCTGACCAAAAATGCATTTCCGTGGGAAGAACCCTGCTCAATTTTTTTCGGGTAGTCCTAGCGGACCGCATATTGTCATTGATTGATGAAATGTCCCGGTACAGTGACATTGCCTGGTCTGCGGTTGGGTAGTCTGTGGGCAATGTCACTGTACTTTTTCAGAGGGAATTAATTTTGATTTTATAGGGGTGGGAAACCCATGGTCCGTTTTGTTTTCAGTTGTCTGTCCGTCCATTCAAAACTTATTCCGAGGCAAGTTATTTTTTTGGTTTAAAATCTTTAGCCTAATCGGCAATCATAAAAGCAATTTTAGGGGGGGACCTGCTCAATTTTTTTGCGGGTTGTGCAGCCATTCATACGTCCAAAATTTGACGAGTTATTGTTTGCTTTGTACAGTGCTCATGCGTCTTGTGGCATATTAAGTGTTAATTAAGTCGCCAGCTATGAAACATATTAATCGATCAGGCAATATCCATCAGAGTTCTGGGCAAGGGTGTAGTAATAAATGAACGTTTCAATCTTACTAGATGCCGATGACGTTTTCCTTATGTCAGAGACAGAAGCTGACTTGCAGCTTGTTAAATCATTACAATGGAAATTGAATATAAATGTCGATAAAACTAAAGTTGTACACTATAGAAATATGGCAATACCACGTACAGAATTTGTTTTAAGTGTGTTAGACTATATGTCGGCTGGAAGTCCTACACCGGAATTGCTCTCGGCACCCTTTAAAAAATATTGGATATGCCCACACTCCTTTCTAAAAGTTATTAAAATTCAGAGAACGACAGCATTGGTTTGTCTTACTTATAATGTTAGCTCTTATATGCAGTGTTGGCTTGTAATATGCATTTCCATACCACTTTTAATATCACCACACAGCTCTTTTTCACGGCAATAGCTGAGTTTTTGACAAAACAAATATCACCTGTATGTAATAATAAGACTAAATATGTGTAGTAAATTTTTTTTTAGCAGGTCTAGAATATATCACCCCATATCGCGAATGTACATGTATATCTAATCCGACACACTTAGACACAAAATGGCGTCCAAATTTGAGTTGACACAACTCTCTATATACAGGGACTCTACCTGAGGCTTGATATCGATGGAATCAGATATCCGATTGGATGAGAAATCGTTAACATCCAGAAGTGAGGAAGTATACTTGTTAAAATGGCATTGCCTGTTGCCCATATCTCTCTCTTTCTCTCTCTCTCTTTCTCTCGCTCTCGCGCTCTCGCTCTCTCTCGCTCTCTCTCTCGCGATCTCTCTCGCGATCTCTCTCGCGATCTCTCTCGCTCTCTCTCGCTCTCGCTCTCGCTCTCGCTCTCTCTCTCTCTCTCGCTCTCTCTCTCGCTCTCTCTCTCGCTCTCGCTCTCTCTCTCTCTCTCTCGCTCTCTCTCTCTCGCTCTCTCTCTCTCTCTTGCTCTCTCTCGCGATCTCGCTCTCTCTCGCTCTCTCTTGCTCTCTCTCGCGATCTCGCTCTCTCTCGCTCTCTCTCGCTCTCTCTCGCTCTCCACTGCATAATTCTTATGCTGCTGAGGACTTTCATGATTCTATTCATCAGCACGACAGATCCAGCATTTTAGGAGGGGAGTACAGGACAGGGAAGGGTTCATCCAAACGTTGGAACACCACCTGGATCTGCCTCTGATTCCACATCGGAGTGGTCAAAAAAGCTCTTTACCTTCAGTAAACAGACACATGTGTACACAGCTTTGTCTGCACTTGTGTGTCTCCGCACATCCTGACACTTTCACATGCAATGAGCACATAGATGTTCCGTCTCACATTGTTTGGGTCAAAAGTCAACACCATATTTACCCGATATCATCATATACCTGAATATTTGTTAGTTAACCTTGGTGTCCCATGGGTAGGGGGAGCATGAAGATGGCATGCTGGACCGATAGATGGTGTTGAGTGGAGGTGAGAGGTGTGAGTGAGAAAGCAGCAGAAGTGTAAAAGGAACGAGACGGTGAAAATGGGCTCCGGGTTTGTGCTTTAAGGTGGCGATTACGATTCAGTCGGGAGTGAAGTGACAAACAGGCTTTTGGTCCTCGGTCTGCTCTTTGTCCATGGTTTGTCCGTGTCTTTTGTCTTTTATCTCGGGTTCAAGAAATCTGTAAAATATGTTAGAGGGGCTGCAAGGAGGAGAATTGCTTTGCTGTTTTCCTGTAAACCCAACAGTCTTTAAAAAAAACAAGACATATTACTTCAACTCTGAAGGTCATTAGTGAGCCGGTTGGGTTTTTATCGGCAATTTTTTTTTTCTGTATACAAGATCGAGACTCGTGAAAGAGCAACATTAATCACACAAAAAGTCAAACCGACACATAAAACACAAAATTAGGGGAGCAGTAGACAAGATGGGGAGAGAGGGGGAAGGACACAAACACAACATTTGAGAGCAGCGACATCGAGAGAACTGTGGGAGGGAGAAGGCTTGGGGGACGTGGGAGAGGTATAAAACATATGGACACTGCAAGGACTTCCAGGAAAGAAGTTGGAATTTCGAAAAAGTGTATCTGGGGTGAATTAGCGGGGGTAGAAAAGATCAAGGTTTTGGATGGGGGAAGATAAGAGATGGTGGTGAACAGGTGTTTTAAACACCTGGAGGGTTAAACAATTTGGAAGCAAAACGGTGATTTTCCTAAAACGATCTCAAATTCCACTTTCCACATAGACTCCTTATGTTGGAATGCAAACCCTTTGAGGGATGTGCCCGGTTGGAGTTGACAAATGTAACATGGACTGTGCTTCAAATCACTCCAGGTAAGTTAAATATATATTCTTAAAGGTTTTTTGGTCAGTTTATGCCTCTTTGCAGGAGAGGAATATAAAAGAAGGACTGCATTGTGCATCATACGACTCTTGCCGTTGCCCAGCAACCCATTAGAACACCCAGATCTGATTTTTCTACACTTTCATGACTGCATTTTCATCCACACATGTTCCTCTCTTAAAGAATAGGTTGATATGGGAAACAGAACCCACTGCTTCTCTTTCTTTCACATATGAAAGCCGAGTGGCTGAAGGGAAAAGGTACTTCACCTTTTTTTTTTTTAAGCCAGGGATTTGTTTTGTATCACATCCATCAGGTAATCCTTTATTACCTCCACCACCAAAGGAGGATGGAGGTTATGTTTGCACCCCTGTCTGTCTGTTTGTTACTTGGCCAAAAATATTTTTTTTGACAAGTATGTTGATCACACCGGTTTGTGTGTTTGTGTGTTTGTTTGTCTGTCCGCTCACTTGTACATGCCTACAGGTCACGATTTTAAACTGATCTTCACGAAACTTCACTAAATATGGATAACGGTAAAGTTCGTGGTCCGACATGAATATCAAAATGTAGAGTTCGTGGTCCGACAAAATCCTATGTATTTCTGAGGTCAAAAGGTCAACATAGGCCAACGGTCAACCACTTTTTTTCGAATTTCTAAAATTCTCAATTTTAATCCGATTGACTTGAAATTTGAATAGGATTTACACATCAGCGAACTGAATTTAACCACCAACAACTTTTGAGATCAGCATGGACAAAAAGGTTAACATAGGCCAAAAGGTCAACAACCTTTTCAAATCTCTAAAATCCTCAATATTCATCCTATTGACTTGAAATTTGAATAGGATTTTCATATCAGTTAACTGAATTCAACCAACATCTGTTTTTATGTCAAAAGAGGTCACAAGGTCAACATAGGCCAAAGGTCAACCACTCTTTTTCCTCAATTCCTCAAAATCCTCAAATTATTATTATTATTATTTTTTGTATACAAGATGGAGGCTCGTGAAAGAGCTAACATTAATCACACAAAAAGTCAAACCGACACATAAAACACAAAATAAGGGGAGCAGTAGACAAGATGGGGAGAGAGGGGGAAGGACACAAACACAACATTTGAGAGCAGGGACATCGGGAGAAATGTGGGAGGGAGAAGGCTTGGGGGGAGGTGGGAGAGGTATAAAACATATGGACACTGCCAGGACTTCCATGAAAGAAGTTGGAATTTCAAAAAAGTGTATCTGGGGTGAATTAGCGGGGGTAGAAAAGATCAAGGTTTCGGATGGGGGAAGATAAAAGATGGTGGCGAACAGCTGTTTTAAAGACGTGGAGGGAGGAGTGGGATTGAAGGGAGTGGGGGAGTTTGTTCTCGAGGCGGGAAAAAAGGGGAATGAAAGAGTGAAGGTGAGCAGAGAGCCTAGATTTTGGCAGTTTAAGCATAAGAGGGTTGCAGGCAGATCTTGTGCGACCTGAAGGAATATTGGGGGGACAGAACACAGAGAGAGCTGGGGGAGCTAGGCCGGAGAGGAGTCGGTAGAAGACAGAAAGACACACTTTGCGACAGAAAAACACTCCCCCCTCCAAATTTTCAACCTATTGACTTGAAATCTGAATAGGCTTTTCACAGCAGCGAACTGAATTCAACCACCAACTATTTTTGAGATCAACATAGACCAAAAGGTCAACATAGACCAAAAGTCAACAACCATTTAAAAAAAATTAAAATCCTCAATTTTCTTCTGATTGACTTGAATTCTGTATAGGATTTGCATATCAGCTTACTTTTTCACATCAGTTAACTGAATTCAACCACCAACTATTTTTGAGATCAACATAAGTGAAAAGGTCAACATAGGCAAAGGTCAACAACCATTTCAGATTTCTAAAATCCTCAATTTACACCCGATTGACTTGAATTCTGAATAGGATTTGCATATCAGCTTACTGATACCGTAACCCGAAATTGAATCAGATAGGCCACCATCTTTGGCCAGGTTTGAACCATTTTGCCATGGGACCATCGTGTGTGTGTGTGTGTGTGTGTGTGTGTGTGTGTGTGTGTGTGTGTGTGTGTGTGTGTGTGTGTGTGTGTGTGCCTGTGTCTGTGAGTTAGTGGTTAGGTGGTTACCATCCACAGAAAAGCAGCAATTGTATTACCAGAAAATGGCAAATGCACATTACGTGTGTAAAGGATGGATACATTGGGGATGGGTAAAACTTTCCCAACTATGGGTTCACTCATTATTAGTCCCCTACCGGTGTACACTGGAGGGGACTATAGGTTTGCACGCCGTCCCTCCGTCCGTCAGTCCGTCAGTCCATCACGCAAGGAACAGTTTTCCGGACTTTTTTTTCTAAACTCTTAATGCTAATGATTTCAAACTTGGTACATGGTTTCCTCATGATAAGTTACAGATCAGGTTCGAACTTCACGACGTTTCGATCATTTTTGACAAAGTTATGGCACTTTTAACTTTGGTAATTTCCCCAACAGTTTTCCGGACTATAATTTGGAGTGCGGTAAGTCAAAGCTGTTAATATTCCTTGTTTTAACTCCGATTTACATTATTGTTCCCCTTTTAGTGAGAAGTGTAGGGGTCTATGCAACCATTCATGAACTTTATTTGGTGCAAATCGGATAATTTTTAGCCGAGTTACATCAGACCGTGAGTTGGTAATTATATAATTCACACATAGTGCAATACGTGCAGGCTGCTCCACGGAGCGACCTTGCAGGCTTATTAGTCCCCTATCGGTGTTTTCCGGACGACAGACTGCCGGTAGGGGACATGTATTGCAGCGCAATACTCAGAATGCGTGTTTCTTTAAATTATTCACCGATTTTTTTTACTTCTCCACAGCAAGCAGACCAGTATAACTTTGAGTTAAAATATCACGTCATCAGCATTACTTCATGTTGTTGAAGAGTATGAACATAAACATTATCCATGCCATCGATGATGTGAAACACTAAGGAGATCTTTCTGAATTGTGGTCTTAATTCTCTGAGCAAACGCGTTGGCTGATTTATATAATATCAGTGCTCGTGGGTGGTGGTAGATTAATTCATCATCGATTAATTGATTAATGTTAAGGAAGAAGATTCATTCATCAGCAAAGTGTCCAATTAATCGATAAGCGGTTGGGATCTCTGTCAATCTATTGGCATTTTGGAAGAACGGATAATTAATTGGTGCCGGTGCTGCATATTATGTGGCCAATGACAGGGAATGATACATTTGCAGTGACATTTCACCTGAGTGATGTCCTAACACACCAGCATGAGTATGTGCTTGCATTTCACATGCATCAGCCGTGTACATTTTACACGTCCTCTTGCAAATTGGGCCAAACCAAAGATAAGAATGGGGAAGAAATACTGCTGCGTCATACATACCAACTTGTATTTGTAATTTCGAGTAACTATCATAGGTAAGGCTTGTTTTTCTTTCTATCATTCACATCCTCTGACACCTTTCTGTGGTGGTGAGCCTGTTACGGTAACCAACCGTTCGATCTTGCTCATCCATTAGCTCGTTTCATGCAGAGGCGAACACTCTACAGGTGCCTAATTGCATTAAACCTGCTCTAGAGGGTAATGGCTTCTCAGTGGAATTTGGTTCATTTGATTGCATAATGATTGCAGCATTGCTTCTGCTCCGTATAGATTGTTCTTGGATATTGTAACACCTTCATTGAACCCCTCACTAAATTTCATGCTCTGCAATCCCCACTTACCTTCCTACCCCTTCTGCTTGACTTGACTTCATGATACAAAATGTGTGCACTTGACATGAAGTGTGATAACATGTTCCAACTACAGGGGCACTCGGTAGAGCACATAACTGCCTGATCCAGGCGAACATATCAGGCCCAATGCATTTTTGAAATATCATGCTTTATATTGTTTTTGGCATAGGCCTGGTGTTGGCTTAGCGGTTAGGGTGCCGGCTTGGGATCCTAGGATCCTGGGTTCGAATCCCGGTCGATCGCTGAATTAACGCCAGGGGGGTTGACTCAGCCTGTCATCCTTCCGAGGTCGGCAAATTGAGTACCAGCTTGCTGGGATGAATGATCCCGGTGTGTACCTCGGTTTAGAATAGGTACACCGTATCCCTGCGCATCGTAAGAGGTGACCAAGGGTTGGCGTTAGGAAGGGCATCCGGCCATAAAAACTGCCTCAAACAGGGAACCATGATTGTCATGGGGCCTGCAAGGCTAACCCCCGCTCTAGCGGGGTAAATGGCCTTAAAACGATCATTCATATTGTTTTTGGCATGTAGCCTGGTTTTGGCTTAGCGGTTAGGGTGCCGGCTTGGGATCCTGGGTTCGAATCCCGGTCAATCGCTGAATTAACACCAGGGGGGTTGACTCAGTCTGTCATCCTTCCGAGGTCGGCAAATTGAGTACCAGTTCACTGGTAATTCCCTGTGTGTCGCAAGAGGTGACTAACAGGGTTGGCGGCAGGAAGGGCATCCGGCCATAAAACATTGCTTCAAAAAAGGGGACCACGGTGACCAAAAAAGGCCAACCCCTGCTCTGTGGGGAAAGTGGCCTCTAAAGGTGGTTCTTTTTGTTGTATATTGTTTTTGCCGCCATCTCTCAAAGTTGAAGAATCACTGTTAAAATTTTTAAAATGTCATATTCGGATCTTCACCAAAATTGAATCAATTATTCCTTGTAACACACACAACCTGTTCACCAAGGTTCGTGCGAATCCGCCCATAATTTTTTGAGATATTGTGCTATATATTGGTTTTTCTTTTTGCCCCATCTCTCAATGGTGAAGAACCAGTAAAAAAAAATTCCACTATTTGGACCCGGAGCTGGATCTTCATCAAAATCTAATCAATTTGTCCTCGTCACACACCCAACCTCTCCAGCAAATGTATTTGAATCCATCCTCAACTTTTTGAGATATCCTGCACACAGCGAGACGGGGGTGAAAACATAACCTGTGTGCACCTTCGGTGTGCAGAGGTAAAATAATGACGTTTACTTTTGAATTGCTCCTATCAATCTCACTTAATCATGGCAAAGCTATTTTTAAAATGCTAAAATTAATTACCGTTGTTCTTGTTGTTACTTTTAAAAATTATAAAAATATCACTTGATAATCCTTTCAAATATAATCCAAATTCAGAATTAAGGACAGTTCTTTGGAGCCTCTCAAAAAAATTCCTCCACATCTGTAATGTTGAATTTTCCTTTTCAAGAAAAGTAATTTTACCACAATCAAGTTTACGAGAGATTGATGAGCACCCGAGGGTTCTTGTTAATATTTGAATTATGAGGTAATTCGGTCTAGATGGGAGCTAACTCCTAATATAGGCCAGGGGGCACTTAAGCCAGTTGGGTCCAGGGTCGGAGTGCCGGTGGAGTGCTCAGGGGGGCTTAGCCCCTGAAGCTCCAGCATATTGAGCAATTTGGAAAGTAAAAAAGTACTTCTAGAAGGTCTTAATTTGACTTTAAAATGTCCTGATTTAGCACGCATTTGACCAACTTGAGGTACAGCAAAGATATAATGATCAATACACATTGTTTTTCCATTAACACGTAAAAAAAATTAATTCTGACATCATATGTTCGCATAATAATGACCATGAGAATAACATTGATGGATGCAAACCAGTTTGGAAAGTATTGATACAATCTGTCGTGGCAGGTTATCAAATTTTCTTGCCAGACTAAGTAGTCTCTGATTGTATTATTTTACCAGATTACAGAAATATAAATGAACTAGAACGGCACTCAGTAGAGAGCATACCATACCTCCGCCTGGTTGGCCATATCACTCAATGGTGAAGAATCACTTAAATAATTAAATAATCCTCATATCCGAATCCACATTCAGATCTTTACCAAAATCGAATAGATTTGTCCTTGTCAGACACCCAAGGGGTCCACCACGTTTCGTCCAAATCCATCCATAACTTTTTGAGATATCCCACAATGTATAGTTTTTGGCCCAATCTCCCAATGGTGAAGAATCACTTTAAAAAATTAAATAATTCTCACATATCCGAATCCACATTCAGATCTTCACCAAAATCTAATCGATTTGTCCTTTTGGACACCCAACGGGTCCACCAAGTTTCGTCCAAATCCATCCATAACTTTTTGAGATATCCCTCAATGTATAGTTTTTGGCCCAATCTCCCAATGGTGAAGAATCACTTTAAAAAATTAAATAATTCTCACATATCCGAATCCATATTCAGATCTTCACCGAAATCGAATCAATTTGTCCTTGTCAGACACTCGAACGGTCCACCAAGTTTCGTCGAAATCCATCCACAACTTTTTGAGATATCCTGCTATGCATCGTTTTTGGCCCAATCTCCCAATGGTGAACAATCACTTTAAAAATTCTAGTAATCGGATCCGAATCTGGATCTTCATCAAAGTCGAATCATTTGGTCCTTGTGACATACTCTACATCTCTGCAAAATTTCGTCCGAATCCGTCCATAACTTTTTGAGATATTTTGTTCACAGACAGAAAGGGGTGAAAACATAACCTCCATCTACCTTTGGTGGCGCAGGTAATAAATAGCTTTTGAGAGAATGTTTTGTTTTTAAGTCAATGGACAAACCCCAAACAACTGATCATATTGTTACCCGAGTGACAATGCTTCTGGGGCCAATGATTAACCAAACAAAAGCGTCATTATCAGGCAAATTCAAAGATCGTCTGAAGTTGTTGGGAAGTTACGAAAAAAGGTTTATTAGATGGGCAACAATAACTATGGTGATGAATAGTGACACATGTAGTAACTTTCTTTATTCTCTCCCTAGGTTGTACACACACACACACACACACACACACACACACACACACACACACACGCATATACACACACATGCACATCCACGCACACATATGCGCACACGTATATTCGAGCACGCATATACACACACGCATATACACACATGCATATACACACACGCATATACACACATGCATATACACACATGCATACACATGTGTATACACACACACATATATGCACACATATACATGCACGCATATACACGCACGCATATACACACATGCATATACACACATGCACGCATATACACGCATGCATATACACACATGCATATACACACATGCATATACACAAACACATGCACACACGCATACACATAAACAGACATATATATATATACATACATACAGCACACACATACACACATATACACTATACACATACACACACACATATACACCATATACATACACACACACACACATACACACACAGGACAATCGTTTTGTGGAGTTTTTGTCCTTTTCAAAAAAATTAATGCTCAAAAACATCACTTCTATTCTAGAGAATTGGCCACAGTCGACAAATGAGTGTTCAAGCCATAAAACAAGCTTCATTTTCATGATTTGGCATGATAAACTCCACGAATCAATGAGTCTATTAAAATACAATCAAAGTCAAATTATTTGGCATAAAATAAGTAAGTTATACTTTTGTACTTTTTGATTTGATCAAATTTACACAAGGTTGCTGGCATGGCTGAATATAATGCACACTTTGTCTTCCAAAGGCAGCTCGTGTCGTTTCCTCAATGTCTTCACAAACTGTGCAGACACCCGACAAGATGGATGAACAGCTTGTGCAGTGAGCTATGCTCTCCTGGGCTAAAATGGAAGCTCGTACAAGGCTCACCCAGACCATCGAAACGAAGCATGTGACCTTTTGATAATCACAAGGTCACATGTTTTGTTTACTTGTTAATAAGCAAAAAATGTTTTGCAAAACACTTAATAAGCAAAAAATAAAATACAAACCTGTTACGGCGAAAATGTTTGTAGGTTACAGTTGCTGTTATTACCTCCGCCAATGAAGGTGGGAGGAGGTTATGTTTTCACCTGTGTATGTTTGTCTGTCTGTGAGCAGGATATCTCAAATTTATGGACGGATTCGGACTAATTTTGGTGGACAGGTTGGGTGCCTGACAAGGACGGTGTGATTCGATTTTCGTGAATAACCAGATCCGAATCCAGATACTATAATGCATTAAGTGATTCTTTACCATTGAGAGATAGGGCCATACACAATATAGCGTGATGTCTCAAAAGGTATGGACGGATTTGTACGAAACTTTGTGGACAGGTTAAGTGTGTGAAAAGGCTGAATTCATTCGATTTTGGTGAAGATCTGATCTGGATCAGGATACGAACTTTAAAAAAAAATTCTACAATTGATTCTTCACCATGTTGCCATTGCGGAGTTCTGCATGAAATACACACCTATTGCTTAAATTAATTAAATAAGTGGGCTTCTGGACCCCAAAAAACCTATATCTCGATTCCAGTTGGTCATCATTCTAGGACCTCTTTTTTTTTTGTATACAGGATCGAGGCTCGTGAAAGAGCTAACATTAATCACACAAAAAGCCAAACCGACACATAAAACATATAATGAGGGGAGCGGTAGACAAGATGGGGTGAGAGGGGGAAGGACACAAACACAACATTTGAGAGCAGGGACATCGGGAGATCTGTGGGAGGGAGAGGGCTTGGGGGGAAGTGGGGGAGGTATAAAACATATGGACACTGCAAGGACTTCCAGGAAAGAAGTTGGAATTTAATGAGTTGAAGGAAAAATCTAAGAACCAAGCAAAACAGCGAAGTAAGGAACTTAAGTTAACAACTACCAACGGGGGAAGCCTCAGGGTACAAGGCCGCACACGCGGAGCAAACAAAAAACCAAGATAATAGCGTATACCAAGATACAGAAAACCAAGATGTAAACAAGACCTAGATAATATCGAAGCAAAGATGTGGGCCTAACAAAAATAAATTTCAATAAACCACTGATTGTAGTTGGGAACATTCAAAACTGAAATTTAAATATCCAAGATGGCCACGAAAGATACAGATTGTCCAAAACTTTAGGTAGGCCTATAGCTGCCCATATCTGCATGATTCAGATTTATTGCCTGAGCATTGCCAAGATAGCAGCTGTACTCGTTGATGGCGTCTTCAGTTTTGGACAATGTATATCTTTGGTGGCCATCTTGGTGGCCATTTTGGGTATGATCTCGAGGTTACTGTGCGTACGTCTAGGCCATCCTGCCTGCCCAACAAGTTGCACAGTAAATGTGTAATTACTGTGGGATTATCATAATGATGTTTGGTTCACATTGTGATGATGTGATACAGTGATAGTTATTGTGTGTTGATTTGGTGTATCAGGAAGTCATGGGTCTATATGATAATATCATGGTCCTTACCGGTCCTTACCGGTAGTACCAACCTGCACACTATAAACTCAAGCGAATCCACAACCAAAGCAGCTCATGCAAAAATAAATGCATTTTGTGGTGGCATCGGACACTATTTGCTAATTCTGGCATCAAAAGAGCAACAAAGAGAAGGATGAATGGAAAGGTTTTTGATGGCAGGGTCCACAGAATATTGGGATATGGAGTTGAGGGAGTCAGCTATCGAATCGGCCTTTGAATTCCCATAATTTATTCATCAGTAAAACTGTAATTTAATTTTTAACCACGATAACGGCTCCAACATGGCGATTGTACAAACCTGGTTCGTAGTTGTCGTTGCCCTGAGATGACTGATATAACGCATCAGTCGGATTGCATCGGGAATCCATCAAGAAAACAGTGAGCAAATCGCTGGCTCGAGGGCGTCGGGAAATGCCACGGATTAGGAAGGATATCGTCGGAGATACAGAGACGAATATCCGTTTTTGAAGGCATATCCTCCTGTAAGGGTGCTTCCCAGACTGCGAGACATGGCCCATGTCGAGCTAAGTTTGACTGGATTCTAACCCCGGGGCCTTGTATGGCAATCGCTATGAAGGATTGCTTTTCCCGTCGTAAATATCTGACACTTTTCAGCCCCGGAGGCTTAAATCAAGGGGGAACTTTGCTTGTAATCTGCAGCTCATCCCATGCTCCCATGGCCATTCCAGGATTGCATCCCAGGGGGAATGTCAAATCAGCCATCCCACAGGTCTCGTATGCACCGAAGCATCGATTTTACGGAAACTCGTTTCTCAATTTTTGGAGACTATTCCACGAGTTCTGCTAATATTCTATTTTTCTTGCTTTGCATTAATTTTACCGCAAATAATAATTTCTGAGAAGTCTTTGAGTCTACCTGTTTTGATGGTGGCCTTTAATGATGATACGTGGACATCTCTTCCTGTATCGATGATTCATTTTGGAACGTTTTCGCATGATTCATCCTTCTTTTTGACTGGTTAACCCACAATGAGGTGCTGCCCTTTTTTGTTACCTTTTTCATGGATTTGAAGGAACTCTTAAAATTCCTATCTTTATTGCTGTATTTTCGTTTTATGTTATTTGGCATAAGCATTGCTCATTGGCTCATTGAAAGCTACCATTCAGGTTCACAAGTTTCACTGCCATAGGTCAGGTAGAAGGTAAGGTGTCGACCGAAGTCAGAGGGTCCTCTTTCAACCGAAGGCCATAAAATTGCTAAACGACCTTTTATATTTAGTTTTCTGATATATATATATATTTTTAATTGCAGCTTGGTTTTGTTTTAGAGGCTTGAGGAAGATTGCGCTTGAGAAAATAGATCGTTACAAAATGAAGGTGGTTCAAATCTGAACTGGGCATTTGTTTATAAAATGGCAGGGCAATGTACATCGAGGATATAGCGGAGGTCGTCATGAAATTTCATGCAAAATGTTTGTCAAAAGTAAACATTCACTTATTTTGCATCTTTAGTTTGGAAAGGTTTTAAATAAATTGGGTGGCATTTTTTATACAAACCAAATCCAAGATGGCCACCAGCAATGACAATGGACACATTACGGAATAGCACACAGTGCCTTCAGGAAGTATTCACATCCACTGACGTTTTTCACATTTTGTTGTTACAGCCTGAATTTAAAATGACTAAATTGAGATTTTTTTTCCCATCGATTGACACAAAACAGCCTGATCCTCCTCTGCCATACCATGGCGACCCTCTGCTACCACACTGAAAAACAAATATTTCAATAAAAATTGGTGTTGTCAATGTCTCGGGCTCCAGCCACCATTCAAAAGCTGTAATTCCTCAATGGAATACAGCTCTCCCCTCTGGGCTGGTGCTCCTGCCTCACACCTAGCTCGTCTTCACGCTGTTGAAACCAAAGCTTTCAGAATCATTGGAATCTCCCGCGATGAAGCTAACTCCGAGGGCCTTTCACTCACTCACCGCAAGCAGGTTGGTGGTCTTTCTGTCTTCTACCGACTCCTCTCCAGCCTTGCTCCCCCAGCTCTCTCTGGGCTCTGTCCCCCAAATATTCCTACAGGTTGCACAAGATCTGCCTGCAACCCTCTTATGGTTAAACTGCCAAAATCAAGACTCTCTGCTCACCTTCACTCCTTCATTCCTCTTTTTTCCCGCCTCTGGAACAAACCCCCTCACTCTCTTCAATCCCACTCCTCCCTCCAGGTCTTTAAAACAGCTGTTCACCACCATCTCTTATCTTCCCCAATCCAAAACCTTGATCTTTTCTACCCCCATTAATTCACCCCAGATCCACTTTTCTGAAATACCAACTTCTTTCCTGGAAGTCCTTGGTGTCCTTGGTGTCCTTGTGTTTATACTTCACCCACCCCTCCCCCTTCCCACGCCGCCTCCCCCCAAGCCCTCTCCCTCCCACACATTCTCGAACTCCTGCTCTCAAATGTTGTGTTTATGTGCTTCCCCTTCTCTCCCCATATTGTCTACTGCTCCCCTTTTTATATACTTTGTTTGTTTGTCTGTTTGATTTGTTTGTGTGATAAATGTTAGCTCTTTCACGAGCCTCGATTCTGTATACAAAAATTTTTTAAATTGTTTCAAATAACATTTTTATGGAAAATAATTATAAAATTGCGCTACTTTTTTTTTAGTGGTGGCCATCTTGGATTTGGTGCCTTTTACAATTCTGGAAAAGATGGCACCTTATTGCTTATATCTATCTTGCTTCGCAAGCAGGGTATTGCATGTACTCTCTTTTTTTATTTTGTTTGTATACAAGATCGAGGCTCGTGAAAGAGCTAAATCCATGATGTGCAAGGCCTCTTTTACAGGGATATGACGTCAGGTTTCCTGTCATTTCAGAAGGTGACTCTATCCTATCTTCTTATACTTTGCAAACCCTCTCTTCCTCCTCCCTCTCCCAACCAGCTTCCATTTCTTTCCTCTTTCTTCTTTCCTGGCCTGCTCCAAAATTCTCATCCCTTGTTCTATTGCGTTTTGACAGCACTGCTTTTCGTCGTGCTTTTAACAACCCCTCCCTCCATCACAACGCTGCTGTGTGTCTGCATACTGCTGAGCTTTGGATTCTAAACTGCAAGCTGATATACAGCGAGTGCAGACACATGACAGTTAACCCCAACATGTCCGTCCTCTCCCGCTCCCTGTCCGTACTTCTCCATCCGTTTAGCTCCCATTCATTCTCGTCCATAAAAGTGTGCACCTCTGATATTTGAAGAATCCATTCTACCTTCCCTAGCCTGGTGTTGGCTTAGCGGTTAGGGTGCTGGCTTGGGATCCCAGGATCCTGGGTTAGAATCCCGGACGATCGCCGAATGAACACCAGGGGGGTTGACTCAGCCTGTCATCCTTCCGAGGTCGGCAAAATTGAGTACCAGTTCACTGATAATTCCCTGTATGTCGCAAGAGGTGACCAACAAGGTTGGCGGCAGGAAGGGTATAAAACATTGCTTCAACTAGAACGCAACTCAGTAGAGTGCATACTCCCGCTGTGGGTCAAGTTGGAATAGTACGATTTCACAAAAGTTTGAGGGAGTAGTTCAGTGACAACACAAGACAAGACAACACAAGACAGACACTGCACAGATATATATTTAGAATATATATAGAAGATAATGTAAAAAAAAAAAACAAGGCAATTTCACTTACATTTTCGGATTCAGCGTTCAATTCTATATAAGTGAGTGTATTTTGAGGCGTGTGTGACTTCAAATAAAATTGTAAGCCAGGAAAACGTTCGTTTCATTCCTTAGGGATACAACATGTAAAACTGGCCCAAACGTCAAAACAAAACTCGCTCATTTTAAGTCGTAAAACTCGCTCATTTTAAGTCGTACAAGCTAATGCGACCACTCATTCTTCTGGGAACAATCCCGTGCACATGCTGGTCACACTTATAACTCACCTAAGTCTTTATAAGTTCATCAAATACTGACACCGCGATTGACATTCGCTGAGGTAAATGTTGATAACTCTTCTGAGGTAAAAATAAATAAAAATACCGTTGTAAAGCATTATACGTATCAAACGATACATTTTATGAAACGGGGAAACCTAATACACACTTTGGTGGTTTTAAAATGACAGAATATGTCTTTATTAGAAAGAAAAAAAAATGAACATTGAAGACGACGCTGCGAAACAATACACCGCTCTAAAGCATAACCACGAGTCTAAACTACATTTATAACAAATATGAAAACTATTTCCATATCACAATGTTAAATATAGAATATATAGAAGACTAGCAGAAGTACCCGGCATTGCCGGGCGGGGGAGGGGAGGGGGAGGGGAACGGGGGGTGGGAGGAGAGGTGGGGAAGGGGAGAAGAGGGGGGAGGGGAGGAGAGGGAGAGGGGGGAGGGGAGGGGGGAGGGGAGGAGAGGGAGATGGGAGGAGAGGGGGGAGGGGCAGGGGGAGGGGGAAGGGAGAAGGAGGTGAGGGGGGAGGGGGGAGGGGGAAGGGAGGGTGAAGGGGAGGGGGAAGGGAGGGGGACGGAAGGGGGAGGAATGGGGGAGGGGGGAAGGGAGGGGGAGGAGAGGGGAAGGGAGGGGGAGGGGTAGGGGGGAAAGGAAGGGGTAGGGGGGAAAGGGAGGGGTATGGGGGAAAGGGAGGGGGAAGGGGAGGAAGGGGGAGGGGGAGGGGGGAAGTGGAGAGGGTAGGGTGGAGGGGGAAGGGGAGGGGGGAAGGGGAGAGGGGAGGGGGTAGGGGGAGAGGGGAGGGGGTAGGGGGAGGGGGAAAGGGGAGGGGGTAGGGGGAGGGGGAAAGGGGAGGGGGGAAAGGGAGGGGGAGTGGGAGGGAGTGGGAGGGAGGGGGAGGGGGAGTGGGAGGGAGGGGGAGGAGGGAAGGGGAGGGGAGGGATATAGATGGTTACTGGCAATTGATCACATCCACAAATGATGTAATCCACACAATTTATGTACTTTACATAACGTTAATAGGAATACATGGCCGGGTAGATGGGAAATACAGTTTGTTTGAAATAAATCACAAATATCAGATGAAAGTGAAAAAAAACCTATGTGGTGTGAATGGCAATGTTCCTCGCTGAAATGTGAAAAAACTGAATTACGTGCGAACGCATAACTGTGAGATTATGGCGGCAAGGTTGGAACATCACGTGATCGCTCTGAGCGAATCAGCACGCTGCTCTGCCACCGGTTGAGATTTCGTGTATAATGTTCCTCGCTGAAATGCGCTGAGGTAAATATGAATAAAAAATATGGATCTCGTCAAGTATTTTTAGGTAGGCCATGTTCTTCCCAGGCTCAATGGCCATGTCTATGCCAAATATCAAGCACGTGAGCCTCTCTGTTTAGGAGTCTATCGGTAACATTACACACACACACACACACACAAACTGTGTTTTATATATATATAGATAATGTTAAAAACAAATGAGCCCTATCTTCCACTGGTAAAAAATCCTTCAAAAAATTCCTGGATCTGGAATAATATCCTTATTATTCTTATTATTCCAATTCCTGGATCTGGTCCAATGAACCTGAGCTTCACCAAAAACTAATCAATTCTTCCTTATCCCAAGGGCTTTCTTATCCCACCAACTTTCATCCAAATCCGTTCAGAACTTTTCCAGATATCTTGTTCACAAACACACGAACACACACATACACGGACGGATGGACACGATCGAATGCATTACTCCCTGGCGGGAGTAAAAAGGGGACCAAGGTGCCCAAAAAGGCCAACCCCTGCTCTGTGGGGAAAATGCCCTCCAAAGGTGGTTCCATTTTAACTTCCCTCCTATTTCTCCTTTTTTTTGTTCAGTCATCTCATTGTGTCAGCGCATTGTCTTCTCTCAATCTGTAACTTCACTCCTCTATGAACCTTGTCTTTTGATGCAAAATATATATATAAATAATGACGTTTCCTGTTTGAATTGGTGTGCTGAAAATGAGTATGGCAGTCAGTAAGATCAGCAGTGAATGATGATGAATAATTAAATTTTGCTTAGGAATTTCCATCAAGCTTGTTGGCTGTTTACAGACTATTGGCTGCACAGAATCGTGATGACTGTCTGTCAGTATTGTCTGTATAAAATACCACCTTGGGGCAAGTTTTTGATGAACGAGGCCATTACGAAGGATATACTGCACTAGCTGCATCCACATCCTAAATAATTCTCCACTGAAGGCATTTGCACTTTGTCAGCCCCCAGCAGCTCATGTACGAATTCACTTCCAGTTTTCCACTGATGCCTTTTTGCACTTCTCCTTGGGCTAACCTACCTTTGTCGACCCAACCCTGCTGTTGCTACTACTTAATGGATGTAGCTGACCACCATCTTTGCCCCACGACATACTTGCAGATGGCGATGCTCTCGATAACCATGTTCTTCCACATCTCGCATTAGCCTGGCGCATTATTGTCTTATCCAAAGCTTTGTCACCTTAGAAAAGAGGAAATAAGAGGAATAAGGGTCTCGTGGCTTTCCCTCCACCCCAGGAGCAATGGATGTGGTTTGTTACTGGATTTTGGACTTTCCTTAGAAAAGAGGAAATAAGAGGAATATGGGTCTCGTGGCTTTCCCTCCACCCCAGGAGCAATGGATGTGGTTTGTTACTGGATTTTGGACTTTCCTTAGAAAAGAGGAAATAAGAGGAATATGGGTCTCGTGGCTTTCCCTCCACCCCAGGAGTAATGGATATGGTTTGTTACTGGATTTTGGACTTTCCTTAGAAAAGAGGAAATAAGAGGAATATGGGTCTCGTGGCTTTCCCTCCACCCCAGGAGCAATGGATATGGTTTGTTACTGGATTTTGGACTTTCCTTAGAAAAGAGGAAATAAGAGGAATAAGGGTCTCGTGGCTTTCCCTCCACCCCAGGAGCAATGGATGTGGTTTGTTACTGGATTTTGGACTTTCCTTAGAAAAGAGGAAATAAGAGGAATATGGGTCTCGTGGCTTTCCCTCCACCCCAGGAGCAATGGATGTGGTTTGTTACTGGATTTTGGACTTTCCTTAGAAAAGAGGAAATAAGAGGAATATGGGTCTCGTGGCTTTCCCTCCACCCCAGGAGCAATGGATGTGGTTTGTTACTGGATTTTGGACTTTCCTTAGAAAAGAGGAAATAAGAGGAATATGGGTCTCGTGGCTTTCCCTCCACCCCAGGAGCAATGGATGTGGTTTGTTACTGGATTTTGGACTTTCCTTAGAAAAGAGGAAATAAGAGGAATATGGGTCTCGTGGCTTTCCCTCCACCCCAGGAGCAATGGATGTGGTTTGTTACTGGATTTTGGACTTTCCTTAGAAAAGAGGAAATAAGAGGAATATGGGTCTCGTGGCTTTCCCTCCACCCCAGGAGCAATGGATGTGGTTTGTTACTGGATTTTGGACTTTCCTTAGAAAAGAGGAAATAAGAGGAATAAGGGTCTCGCGGCTTTCCCTCCACCCCAGGAGCAATGGATATGGTTTGTTACTGGATTTTGGACTTTCCTTAGAAAAGAGGAAATAAGAGGAATATGGGTCTCGTGGCTTTCCCTCCACCCCAGGAGCAATGGATGTGGTTTGTTACTGGATTTTGGACTTTCCTTAGAAAAGAGGAAATAAGAGGAATATGGGTCTCGTGGCTTTCCCTCCACCCCAGGAGCAATGGATGTTGTTTGTTGCTGGATTTTGGACTTTCCTTAGAAAAGAGGAAATAAGAGGAATAAGGGTCTCGCGGCTTTCCCTCCACCCCAGGAGCAATGGATATGGTTTGTTACTGGATTTTGGACTTTCCTTAGAAAAGAGGAAATAAGAGGAATATGGGTCTCGTGGCTTTCCCTCCACCCCAGGAGCAATGGATGTGGTTTGTTACTGGATTTTGGACTTTCCTTAGAAAAGAGGAAATAAGAGGAATATGGGTCTCGTGGCTTTCCCTCCACCCCAGGAGCAATGGATGTGGTTTGTTACTGGATTTTGGACTTTCCTTAGAAAAGAGGAAATAAGAGGAATAAGGGTCTCGTGGCTTTCCCTCCACCCCAGGAGCAATGGATGTGGTTTGTTACTGGATTTTGGACTTTCCTTAGAAAAGAGGAAATAAGAGGAATAAGGGTCTCGCGGCTTTCCCTCCACCCCAGGAGCAATGGATGTGGTTTGTTACTGGATTTTGGACTTTCCTTAGAAAAGAGGAAATAAGAGGAATATGGGTCTCGTGGCTTTCCCTCCACCCCAGGAGCAATGGATGTGGTTTGTTACTGGATTTTGGACTTTCCTTAGAAAAGAGGAAATAAGAGGAATATGGGTCTCGTGGCTTTCCCTCCACCCCAGGAGCAATGGATGTGGTTTGTTACTGGATTTTGGACTTTCCTTAGAAAAGAGGAAATAAGAGGAATAAGGGTCTCGTGGCTTTCCCTCCACCCCAGGAGCAATGGATGTGGTTTGTTACTGGATTTTGGACTTTCCTTAGAAAAGAGGAAATAAGAGGAATAAGGGTCTCGTGGCTTTCCCTCCACCCCAGGAGCAATGGATGTGGTTTGTTACTGGATTTTGGACTTTCCTTAGAAAAGAGGAAATAAGAGGAATAAGGGTCTCGTGGCTTTCCCTCCACCCCAGGAGCAATGGATGTGGTTTGTTACTGGATTTTGGACTTTCCTTAGAAAAGAGGAAATAAGAGGAATATGGGTCTCGCGGCTTTCCCTCCACCCAGGAGCAATGGATGTGGTTTGTTACTGGATTTTGGACTTTCCATCTTATCCTCAATTATTGTTTCAAAATCTCCTTTCTCATCCAACACCTCTCTATCATCCAACCCACACGTCGCTCACCGCATACTCATCTTCCCCACTTCCCCCATCGTGGTTTATTAAATCAGAATGTGCAGCTCGGCACATAAAACTGCTGAGGTTACATTTATGTTGCATCTCTAAAGGGAGAAAGGAGTTGAGAAATGTAATCAAAGCACTGAAACATTACTGATTTAGCTTGTATTTGCTGATGAATCGAGCTTATTTTCACTTTGAACGATTTTTACATTTAGCTTCATTTGGTGTCTCATACAGCGAGATGTACGAAAATTGCAATTAAGGGCAATCTCCTCTGGTGTGCCAGGGAAAAAGTCATTCTGCAAAGGAATATAGATGTTAATTCAGAGCATAAGGTGATGGTTATGATGAATTTAAAACTCTAACGAGCTTCCTCAGAAATCCATAGTGAATTATCTAACCGTCAGGTGTAGGACTGCACACCTTTGTTCACCTGCAAATGTTTTTCCGCCTGTCTGAACTTATTCTACCTTTGTCCATTCAATATTAGTTTTTTGTCCGCTTTGCTATTTGTCCTGCAACTTTTGCAACCTCCGATTACAATGTTTTATCTCTCAGATGTGTAAAATCTGCAGGATCGGTACGTATGTGGGTAGATAACTACCCTCCCAGCATACCTAGTGTTGGCCTAATGGTTAGGGTGGTGGGCTTGGGGTCCTAAGGTCCTGAGTTCGAATCCCGTTGAATTAATGCCAGGTGGGGTTGACTCAGCCTGTCATACCTTCCGAGGTTAGCAAAATGAGTACCAGGTAACTGGTTATAGAGAGGCATTGCATCAGCGGCAGATGCGCCCACAGAAAATGATGCAACCAGCAGCCGGGTGGCTGCACACGAACCACCCACCACCCTCCCAGCAGTTGGAAGGTCAAACCCAGTTGAAGGCACTGGTACCAATCATCTGGAAATGGAGAAATACCAATTTACTATTGGATTGTTGGTAAAACTCAGCTGGCAAGGTAATGACCATGAGGGAGTGGGTCTGCCAGCAAAGTGGGCACTTTGAAATTTCAAGGTTCACTTTT
>NC_136272.1:72612186-72684686 GCF_964187855.1 Myxine glutinosa | reverse complement strand
GGGGGTTAACAAGGAGGGATGCAGAAAATAGGGCAAAATGGAGAAGATTGTCATGGGGACTGCAAGGCTAACCCCTGCTCCCCTGCAAGGCTAAAATGGCCTTAAAATGCATGTTGTTGTTGTTGGACGCTTCATTAAAAAGATAGAAAAATAGACTTGTCTTGTTAAATGAAGCACTTAACTTGTTAATTATATGTATATGCTACATATGTATAACTTGCTTCATGCTGTTTCAAATTGCAACACAAGTTGGCACCAATTTTAACTTCATCAAAAAATTGCAATACAGCTGAATAATAAATGTACAGTATATGAAAAATGACCCACCTCCTCCATATGGACTGTTATGCCACAGGATGAGATTGAGGCTCAGCTCTCATGGTGTGTAAAATACTCCAATGGCTCAGCATCTCAAACAACCTCTGACAGTCTAGCGACTCTAGCCTCACACTGACCTTCTCATGTCAGTGTTGTTCTGATTAACAGGTGTAGAGGTGAAAGACGAAACTTGACTCTCCACAGGATGCCCAGGCCATTGACTTCCCCCCCTCCAGAAGCCCAGGCCATTGACTTTCCCCCCTGGAAGCCCAGGCCATTGACCTTTCCCCCGGAAGCCCAGGCCATCAACTTTTCCTCCTGAAGCCCATGCCATTGACTTTCCCCCAGAAGCCCAGGCCATTGACTCCCCCCCCCCCCCCGGAAGCCCAGGCCATTGACTTTCCCTCCTGAAGCCCAGGCCATTGACCTTCCCCTGGAAGCCCAGACCATTGACTTTCCCCCCCGGAAGCCCAGGCCATTGACTTTCCCCCTGGAAGCCCAGGCCATTGACTTTCCCCCCGGAAGCCCAGGCCATTGACTTTCCCCCTGGAAGCCCAGGTAATTGACTTTCCCCCAGAAGCCCAGGCCCTCAGCTTTCCCCCGGAAGCCCAGGCCCTTAGCTTTCCCCTGGAAGCCCAGGCCCTTAGGTTTCCCTCAGAAGCCCAGGCCATTGACTTTCCACCGGAAGCCCATGCCCTTGGCTCTCCCCCGAAGCCCATGCCCTTGGCTTTCCCCCAGAAGCCCGGACCCTTGACTTTCCTCAGGAAGCCTGGGCTCCTGAACCACTTGGGTCAACTCCCCAAATCCATGCATGGCTCCCTCCAGGAGGCTCCTGGTGAGTGTGACAGAATATCAGCTGTTTTGCTGCTTCTTTGTGGGAGACATGTACACATACTGTCCTCACTGATTGCTTGGGGACCTGGAGTTGGGTTGGATGGGAGGCATGGTTTGTACGAGGTTCTGAACTTCTTCAGGAGGATTGTCAATAATGTAGATGGGGGGGGGGGGGGAGGGAGGAGAGGGCGGTTATTACCGAGAGAGAGAGAGAGAGAGAGAGAGAGAGAGAGGAGAGAGGAGAGAGGAGAGAGGAGAGAGGAGAGAGGAGAGAGAGAGAGAGAGAGAATGAGAGAAAGAAAATGAGAGATTGAAAATGAGAGATTTGTCTGGATTGAAAGACATATTTGACATATTCTGAGTGTTTAACCAGCTTGTGATTTTGTCAAGGTTCCCAAGCATTTTTATTTTATGATATTTCATATAGAATATAGTATACAAAAAAAACAAAAAAAAACCAGAAGTACATCTCAATTTTGGTTTGGGTGGTAAGGAACGGAAGGGGAGGTGGTTGGTCCCAATTTAATTTGAGGGAAGGCCTCTGGAAATATGATGTTTAATGGTTGTTGACCAATCATTCTTGCTGATCCTGCAGGTTATGCATGTTCATCTCAATGATGAAGCCATGCATATGTATATTTCTATGATGGTTATGGACGCTGTGAATGGCTCAAAACCGTTTGGTGGATGCCATATTATATCCAAGCCTGTATATACTCCTAAATTTGAGCTTCGGGAGAACATGAGGAACAGTTCAAAGTACTGCAGCCCCTCACTCCAGATCATCGGAGTATTCCTTTATGCATATGTTTTGACTTGTTGGGCATTGTTTTTGAGAAATAACAAAAATATTGTCGACACATTTTTTGCCGGCCGGATGACAATGATTACGCATTTTTGAGCATTGCCTTATATTTTTATATACACAAGATGTTAATTCATTCCCAACTTAGCTACTCCATGAGGCTTGACTCCTGTATCAAATCATTTAACTTCAGCTATGGACAATGACTGGAAAATACAACTTGCAGGTGGAAAAATAACAGGTTATAAAGGTACTTTTTGGCAGTGGGCTCTTGGGCAACAGAAAACTTTTTTTCCTTCTATTTTTTTTTCCCCAATGGCACCAATTCATGAAATACACGATCACAAATCAATTGGGTTTCAGCGATGATCAATAGCTAGTGCATGGCAAATCAGCCTTGGTGGCATAATGGTTCGAATGTCCACTCTGAGTCTGGGAGGTTGATGGTTTGAACGATGGCCGAGTCATACCAAATACTTTTAAAATGTTATGTGCTGCTTCTGTGCTTGATGCTCAACATTTTAAAAGGATGGAGCATGGAAAAACAACCATACGTTAGTTAATAGGTAATAATAGCGCAGCCTTTGATGGGCCTAATGGCCTCCTCCCGTCTCAAAGTTCCTTGGAAGGTAACCCCTCTTTGTATTATCAGCCCCCTGTTGGACTTGTTCCAAAACGGGGGCTTATGGATTGCGTCTCGTCTGTCTGTGCGTCCATCCGTGCATGCATCAGTCCGCAACCGTATCTCGGATATGTACAGTGCATTCAGAAAGTATTCAGACCCCTTCACTTTTTTCACATTTTGTTATGTTGCAGCCTTATGCTGAAATCGTTTAAATTCATTTTTTCCCTCATCAATCTACACTCAATACCCCATAATGACTCGAGAAAACAGGATTTTTGAAAGCCAAACATTCAATCTTGGTTTCATCAGACCACAGAATCTTGTTTCTCACAGTCTGAGAGTCCTTTAGGTGCTTTTTTGCAAACTCCAAGCGGGCTTTCATGTGTCTTTCACTGAGGAGAGGCTCTGTGTAGGTCGATGCCCCGGATGTCGGGTAAGAACCATCACCATGTAATAAGTTCTGTTCAGCCGAATGTCGGAGTAAGGTGAATCTTCGTCCTCATTACGAGGAATGGGCCATGTTAACTAGAAAAGGGATTATGTTCATTCCCCTGTTCGTCAAACCTCAGAAATTTATCCTTTATCTCTTTTGGCAAACCACATAAAGTGCACACACACAGACATAATTTATTTTATCTAGTTTATTCTCCCCATTTTTTTTTTTTTCTTTTGTATACAGAATCGAGGCTCGTGAAAGAGCTAACATTTATCACACAAACAAATCAAACAGAAAAACAAACATAGTATATAAAAAGGGGAGCGGTAGACAAGATGGGGAGAGAAGGGGAAGCACATAGACACAACATTTGAAAGCAGGGAGATGTGTGGGAGGGAGAGGGCTTGGGGGGAGGCGGTGTGGGAAGGGGGGGGGGGGTGGGTGGGAGAAGTATAAAACACAAGGACACCAAGGACTTCGAGGAAATAAGTTGGTATTTCAAAAAAGTGAATTTGGGGTGAAATTAGCGGGGGTAGAAAAGATCAAGGTTTTGGATGGGGGAAGATAAGAGATGGTGGTGAACAGCTGTTTTAAAGACCTGGAGGGAGGAGTGGGATTGAAGAGAGTGAGGGAGTTTGTTCCAGAGGCGGGAGAAAAGAGGAATGAAGGAGTGAAGGTGAGCAGAGAGTCTTGATTTTGGCAGTTTAACCAAAAGAGGGTTGCAGGCAGATCTTGTGCGAGCTGCAGGAATATTTGAGGGACAGAGCCCAGAGAGAGCTGGGGGGGGCAAGGCCGGAGAGGAGTCGGTAGAAGACAGAAAGACCACCAACCTGCCTGCGGTGAGTAAGTGAAAGGCCCTCGGAGATAGCTTCATCGTGGGAGATTCCAATGATTCTGAACGCTTTGGTTTCAACAGCGTGAAGACGGGCTAGGTGTGAGGCAGGAGCACCCACCCAGAGGGGAGAGCAGTATTCCATTGAGCTGCGGATGAAAGCCTTATGTGGTGAGGAGCTCAGGTGTGCCAAGGAAGGACTTCACACGATGGAGGATGCCCAGTCAGCGACTGGCTTTGGAGGCCAGATTTGAAATGTGGTTTTCCCAGGAAAGATCATGGCAGATAGTGAGACCCAAAAGCTTGAGTGACAGAACTTCTTGGAGAGGATTATTCAGAAAGTGGATGGGAGGGTTGTCCTGTCGGTCTTTTTGGAGAGACATAGTAAGAGTGTGAGATTTGTCAGGTTTGAAAGACATGTTCCACTTGTTTGACCAGTCTGTGATTTTCTCCAGGTCTGCAGAGAGTGAGGAGGCTGCAGACTGCCGATCTGAGGGATGGGGGAATGGAGCGGCAGAGAGTGGAGTCATCAGCAAAGAGATAGAGAGGATTTTCAAGAGAGTCAGAGAGATCATTGATGAAGACCAGAAAAAGCACGGGGCCCAGAACACTGCCTTGGGGAAATCCAGCCTGAACAGGAAGAGGAGATGAGAGAAACCCATTCAGGGCCACACGTTGACTTCGAAATTGACGAAATTTGTCTGTGTATGGTGTCTGTCCTGGGAGCGCTCCATATAGGAACCTTTTTTTTTCGTCGCGTTTTTCTTGTTACCGGCATCCGTTTTAATAAATCCTTTTGTTATTTTCCTTGTACATTTCTAAATCCGGTTTTTGTGTTAGTTATTTTCTGCAGGTTGAAGACTGCCTGGCGGGATCGCTCAGGTGAGCACTTCAGCTTCCTCCCCTTTGTTCCCCCGCATAGATAAAACCCGCAATTGAACTGAACGCTTCGGGGTAAAAGCTCGCTATTGGCCATTTGTGATCCGTGTGTTGTTCACCTGAGGGAATCACACGACAATACTTTAGGATGCACAAGGCAGCTCCCATTTAAATTAATTATATGCGGTGGTAAGTCTCAGGCCCAATGTTTCAACCACCAAATGTTGTCCATCTGGGACTACACTGACAATCTGCACCAGTGTTGAATACCCTCTGGAGAGTGCGGGGAGGAGGGTGAAAGGAAGGGGAGAGATGAACTGAAGGATGGGTGGAGGAGACATTGCATACCCATGATAGCACACAGCGGAGTTTCAAAGTAATATCACACAATCATTGTAAGGATTCAGGAAAGACAGTTATACATGGGGATGTGCTACTTCCCTAGGATGAGAATATGAGTACGTATGTAATGCTGCACCCTTTGTCTTATGCACTTGTATGGTCTTTATGATCCGATTTCTGTGTTCCTTGTCTCACAGTTATGGCTCCTTCCCATAGACTTGATAAACAATGGCAATCATGGATCCACTCCAACAGGCCCCAATGTGTACACACACACACCGTTTTTTCATAGGGCTGTTCCTTGCAAATATAATTGATCATTAATTAAACAGTAAGTGCTATGTCCAAAGCATTAGATTAACATCTAAGCGATGTTGTTGTAATTGATCGTAATTCTACAACACTGTATGCTTAATTTTATCTTAATTGCAAACTTCAAAACAGTTGTTTTACCAAAAGGAAGAACCTCATTAACACATTGATCGATTTTCTGAATTGGAGCAACAGATTTGCGGAATGCTTGAATCATTAGCCGGGCTCTGTTCTTCCTCGAGGTTTCGACCCTTTTAGCCTATAACCTCTCCAAACAGAGGGTCTACAACTGCAGCTGTGGATCTACATTAGTAGTTCCGTGACCTCAGCTTTGTGCAGATAGTCAGTCAATCCAGCAATGCAGCCTCACTGTTCAAACTTTCTACACACACACCCTCTTGCTAAACACATCCACCTGCATGCTAAAACCCTCAAACAACAACACCTATATTACAACTCTGCAAACTTTGTGAGGTGATGATGAGGTACAGAAGGAATGCCATCATCCATCATAGGCAGATGACACCGCTCTCCAACCCTACTTCTCTTCGAACTTCCTCCCTCCTTCCTTCCCCATTTTTCTTCCTCCTCTGACCCATCCTGCTCTTCCTCATCTTCCGCATTCTCCTCTTGAGGGTATTTAACACCTGGATCACATTTCTTGCGTCTCCCCGATATCAACCCTTCAGTGATCAAAACATCAGACATGATCTTTGCTGTAGTCGATGTTGTTTTTTGGCATTTGAGATGGCACTACAAATATGTAGGTGGTGAAAAAAAACAAAGCTCATTCTTACCATTACAGGATGCAATGTATAGCACCTGAGAGGTGGGAAATATGGCTATAAAACAGCATTATGAATTTGTGTACTTCTGGTTACTTAATGTCTGTCTAGATTCTGGCTCGTGTCTTTATTCATCGGTTTCAAATAATACGACTCCTCTAGTACAGAAACACACAATTGGTCATGTAAAATAGGGTATCTTGGGGCTTTAATCTAATTTAGGAAGGTGGAAATGCGCACCTGGGCTGACGGCTCAGCTCGCATACATAATGGTTCCTCGAAACAGAATGGCAGGTAATCCGAAAAGAGTCGATCAGAAAGAATGGTCTTTATCGTGTAGCTGCCATTGTCATAGCACTGATTATACAGGCCAAGTGTATCTTCATTAAGCCATTTCTTATTTTGTATTCCATCAGGTTAGTTATTTTTGCCTCAACATTGTGAATATCGTTCTTTTTATTCAGTAAAATATTTTGCAGATGAGTTAGAAACACGAGAGGATCGAAAAGGTTACTTTCCGATTTATCAACTCTGTTTCGCAATATGATAAATCTATATTTTTTGTTTTGTTTCATTTTCTGCTCTGAGTAATGATGTCTCTTTGCATGTGTCAAGTGCTGGAGGAGTCCACATTTTTCTGTGCGCTAAAGACCAAAACAAGGAGTTAGCATGAGATGGAGCGGTTGAGAAGCTTAAGAGAAGTGGGCTGTATCTGTGCCAGTGCAATGTGAAATGAAAGGGGAGTTTGGGAAGAGGTATAAGAGCTGCTTGGCTCTCATTACACCAACCAACTGACTCATTGTAGTTGATTGATGTAAGGTAATTAAACTTCATTTAGGCGCAAAAGGCCACGCAACGGATCAACGTCTTGGGTGCTGCTGTGCCTGTGTAATGGAATGGTACAGCATTCAGCTCAGCAAGAACCTTGTGATAGTCCAGCATCATGTGGTGTGATTTGATTTCACCTGCTGCATATCTGCCCAATGATAATATATATATATATATACACATATATTTATATATACAGACTTGGCATTTAATATGGAATATTTTTTTTGTGGGGGTGAACTTACTTTTCAAGATGACTTAGAACCAAAAGTTCATTGGAATTATGTTGAAATTATTCTAGATTTTGTTAATGTGACTTTTAAAAGAAACAAAACCACATTTGACATTTCGAAGCAAATAAATTGATCCTTGAACGTGAGGTAAACTGATATCGAACTCAATTCACGGACAGTACTGTGTTAAACTTCTGTACGTTTTCCAGAAGTATATCTTTATTTTGCACATTAGCCAAAAAAATTTTCAACAAAAACAAAAGCTAAATTATGACTGGGATTACGGACAGTAAAATTACAGTTCAGGACTTCGTGTAACCCCCACGAGCATTCAGGAGAGCACGTACACGTTGAGGCATGCTGTTCACGAGATTTGCCAAGGTTTGGACAGGAATTGCTTGCCATGCAGTCACAATAGTCTGCTGCAATTCACGCACAGAGGTCGGCTGCTTGTCCAAGTTGTCGATTTGATGCGTTAATTCTGCCCACAAGTTCTCTATCGGATTCATATCCGGGGACATGGCAAGGCCATGCCATATGCTCTACACCGCGGTCAGCAAGAAAGTGTTGGATCATGCGAGCACGATGAGGCCGTGCATTGTCATCTTGGAAGACAAAGTTTCCTCGAAAGGTTGCACGGGCAAATGGAAGCAATGTTTCTTCCAGAATGACCCTGTACTTGAACTGGTTCAGGTTTCCATTTAGAACAACCAGGTCAGTTTTGCCCCATGCATGAAAAGCAGCCCAAACGGTCACCCCACCACCTCCAGCTTGGACTCTTGGCACTATACAATTTTCGTTGTGGGCTTCATGCACTTGTCTGCGCACTCGGACGCGGCCATCTTGATGATAGACCAGAAATCTAGACTCGTCACTGAAGGTCACGTGATTCCAGTGTCCTGGCTGCCATTGACGGTGCTCATCTGGCCCACTGCAATCGGCGCTGGCGGTGTTGTCTGGTCAGGCGTGGCTTTCTCAGGGGACGCCTGCCACGATAGCCTGCTTGAACCAGTCGTTGGTTGACTAGCCTTCTGGATACAGGCACATTTGTCAGTTGCTGCCACTCAGCCCTAAGCGATTAGCTGACTTGGTACGGCCATTGCAGACTAACCGGTGCAGCTGGCGATCATCTCTCCTTGTGGTTCTGCGTGGACGTCCTGGCCTCGGTATTGGAGTAGGGACACCCCTCTGAGCATTTCGTTCAGGATCTTTGACACCTGACCTTGAGTGATGCCATACTGCCGAGCAATAGCACGCTGTTTCATGCCAGAATTTCGTAAAGCCACCACTCCATGACAAACAGCATTGTCAAGTTGACGGACCATCTCCAGAGGAAGCAGCAATAACTTTTGTAGACGTGCGGCAGTTGTTTTCCACTAATACAGAACGCAACAACCCTTATATACCCGATTGTGAAGCCAATCGTCAAATGTACCTGTCCTTACATTTTGTCACGCCACCTGTGATATAATCCTGTTATTGACTTCTTGCTGCGAAAGACAATCAGTGACATGTTCTTTCAACAAAGACATCACCGAAGGGTAAAATAAACTCACCAGATTGATATACTGAGTTCAGAAAGTAAATCCAAGTCAAGAAAAAAAAATATTCCATATTAATGCCAAGTCTGTATATAAAACCGAAATGTCCATTCTGTTTCGTTTCGAAATATAAGAGAACAAACACCAAATCAAGGTGAGTTGTTCTTTTGCTTTGTTTGGGATCATACTGCTTTGAGGTCCCAAGGTTAATCACAACGAAACTTTCTACCGTCAGATCTTTAACCACGATATACCTGAAAATGGGTTTTATACCGTGACGATGATGAGGAGGTCATTTGTCTCGTTATTGTCGTGTTGCACTCCCGAGTTATTTATTACGAACGCAATGTATTTTCTTTACTACAGCTTCACTCCCTTTTACACCCTTTAGACCATTTCCACCTCTTAGACCGCCCTAGACCCTTTACACCCCCTTTGACCCTTTACACCACTTAGAACACCTTTACACCCATTTTAACCCTTTACACCCCTAAGAACACCTTTACACCCATTTTAACCCTTTACACGCCTTAGACTCCTTAGACCCTTTACATCCCTTAGAACACCTTTTAGACCCCTTACACACCTTAGATCATTTACACCCGTTAGACCCCTTTGACCATTTATACCCCTTAGACCCCTTCGACCATGTACACCCCTTTAGACGCCTTTGACCCTTTACACCCCTTAGACACCTTTGACGCTTTACATCCCCTTAGACCCCTTTACACCCCTTTAGACCCATTTTACCCTTTACACCGCTTAGATCCATTCAATCTTTACACACCTTAGAACATCTTTAGACCCCTTTTAACCCTTTAGACCACTGACACCCCTTACACTCCTTAGATCCTTTACACCCCTCAGACCCCTTTGACCATTTATACCCCTAGACCCCTTTGACCCTTTACACCCTTATACCCCTTTCGATACTTTACACCCCTTAGAACCCTGTAAACCCCTGAGACCTTTCACACCCCTTAGACCTTTACACCCTTGAGACCTATCATACCCATTTCAACCCTTTTGAGATATTTTTCAGACCTATTGACTTTTCAAGACCCTTTTTTTTGTATACAAGATCGAGGCTCGTGTAAGAGCTAACATTGATCACAAAAAGACAAACTGATGCATAAAACATAAGATAAAGGGAGTGGGAGACAAGATGGCGAAAGAGAGGGAAGCACATAAGTACAACATTTGAGAGCAGGGACATCGGGAGATCTGTGGGAGGGAGAGGGCTTCGAGGGAGAAGGAATGGGAAAGGGGGGGGGGGGGGGTGGGAGAGGTATAAAACACATGGACAGTGCTAGGACCTCCAGGAAAGAAGTCGATATTTCAAAAGAGTGGATCTGGGGTGAATTAACGGGGGTAGAAAAGATCAAGGTTTTTGGATGGGGGAAGATAAGAGATGGTGGTGAACAGCTGTTTTAAATACCTGGAGGGAGGAGTGGGATTGAAGAGAGTGGGGGGGGGGGGGGGTGGTTTGTTCCAGAGGTGGGAGAAAAGAGGAATGAAAGAGTGAAGGTGAATAGAGAGTCTTGATTTTGGCAGTTTAACCATAAGAGGGTTGCTGACAGATCTTGTGCGACCTGCAGGAATATTTGGGGGACAGAGCACAGACAGAGCTGGGGGAGCTAGGCCGGAGAGGAGTCGGTAGAAGACAGAAAGACAACCACCTGCCTGTGGTGAGTGAGTGAGTGAAGGCCCTCGGAGTTAGCTTCATCGAGGGAGATTCCAATGATTCTGAAAGCTTTGTTTTCAACAGCGTGAAGCCGAGCTCGGTGTGAGGCCAGAGCACCAGCTCAGAGGGGAGAACACTATTCCATTGAGCTGTGGATGAAAGCCTTGTTTGTGGTGAGGAGCCCAGGTGTGCCAAGGAAAGGACTTCACACGATGGAGGATGCCCACTTGGCGACTAGCTTTGGAGGCCAGCTTGTAAATGTGGTTTTCCAGGAAAGAACATGGCAGATAGTGAGACCCAAAAGCTTGAGTGACAGAACTTCTTGGAGAGGATTGTTGAGAAAGTAGATGGGAGGGTTGTCCAGTCAGTCTTTTCGGAGAGACATCGTAAGAGTGTGAGATTTGTCAGGATTGAAAGACATGTTCCACTTGTTTGCCCAGTCTGTGATTTTGTCCAGGTCTGCAGAGAGTGAGGAGACTGCAGACTGCCGATCTGAGGGATGAGGTATGGAGCGGCAGAGAGTGGAGGCATCAGCAAAGCGATAGAGAGGATTTTCCAGAGAGTAGGAGAGATCATTGATGAAGACCAGAAAAAGCACAAGGCTCAGAACACTGTCTTGGGGAACTCCAGCCTGAACAGGAAAGTGAGATGAGAGAAAACCATTCAGTGCCACACATTGACTATGACCAGAGAGGAAGTCCGCAAGCCATGCGTGGAGATTTCCATGGATACCATCGGAGGAGAGTTTGGTGAGCAGAGCGGGGTGCCAGACCGTATCGAAGGCACGTGATATGTCAAGTGATACAGCTCTGATTTCCTGTTGGCATTAAGGACCTCCATCCATTGTAGATACAGCAGAAACAGCATGTCCAGAGTAGAATGACCTGGTCTGAATCCAAATTGATGATCTGAGATCAAGCCATTGGAGAAGAGGAAGGATTTGATGTCAGAAGCGATGATTGATTCCATGACCTTGCTGATTATTGAGACCAGGCTGATTGGTCTGTCATTGCAAGGATCTGTTTTTGCACCTTTTTTTGTGTAAAGCGGTAATGTTGGCTGATTTCCAAGCTGATCGCAGATGACCTGAGCAAAAGAAAGGGTGAAGAGAACAGATAGAGCGTGAGATAGAGTGGAAGAGCAGGATTTTAGGACATGTGGGCTGAAGCTGCCTGGTCAGTTGCAGAATCAGAGTGGAGGTTTGACAAAAAACTTCTCCACCTTGTCAGGAGAGAAGGACACAGACGTAAGATCCTCTCGACAATTCAAGACCATTTGGACACTTTTGACCCCTTTTGCTCTTTCGTCCTTAGACACCTTTAGACTCCATTTGGCCCTTTTAAGAGTCTTGATTCTTTAAACAGTTTAGTCCCTTCATGACCCTAAAAACACTTTAGACCCCTTATGAAATTCGTCAAAATGTCCTCCAAAAATCGGTTTTGATGAACTTTCTGTGCACTATTCGTGTCGCATCACAAGTTGCAATGACGAATCTAAACTGATATCTCAAAGTGAAACTGATGTTCAAACGTGAAACTGAAAACTATTGATCTATGGATTTATCGAATGGGAAACCAGAATGAAATGCTGTGGAAATTTCTGAAAGCAAATAGTCTAGTAGGAAGACTAGGTCCCCCTGCACCCCCCCGGAGATATACTTCTAATCAGTGTTTCTAGATTGGAAAAAAATGTGTAGAAAATGACTAGCTATGGCCCCAAGCTGAAAAAATGTCCCACATACCATTTTTATGCAAATTACTGCTGCAAATTTTATGCAAAATTATGCAAATTTTATGCAAATTTTTGATGAGGAGTAGAGTTGAGGGGTCTTTGAGGGCTTCATCGAGGTGCTCTCGGTTGCAAGACTGGGTCATTCTGAGAAGCACAGCAGGGTCAGAGATCATGATGTTCTCCTCCTCAGTGAATCTCTCCATCAACAGCCTCTCCATTGCCTCACACACTGTTTTGAGGCAAAAGAGGGACTTTGCGTAGGCCTTTCCACTGAGAACACCTTTGAGAGCTCCACTTGTTACTAGTTGTGCCTCAAAGAGAATCTCTGCATATCCAGAACCACGCATCTTGTGTCCAGTGAGCATCCCGATGTAGTTCATGGATGTGTGGAAGGGTCCAATCGTTACTACATGACTAGCCAATTCATTTGGCCAGCGCCAGATGATGGGAAGGGCTTTCATGCAGACACCCAGATCAAATGTATTCAGGACCCATCTCTGACCCACTCAGCAGTTGCTGCCTCGGAACGCTTCAGTAGCTCACCGAACAACTGCGTTGTCTGTGATCGGTCTGTGCCTGGTGCCTGCATGGCATGGCAATGGCCTGCAGCCTGTGCCTGGGCTAGGGGGTTTCACCTCTGCAACTGGTTCTCCCCCACCCAGCAAATCAACAGTCGACTACTGCACGCCTATCCACCAACCGATCACAGACAACGCAGTTGTTCGTGAGCTACTGAAGCGTTCCGAGGCAGCAACTGCTGAGGTGGGTCAGAGATGGTCCTGAATACATTTGATCTGGGTGTCTGCATGAAAGCCCTTCCCATCATCTGGCGCTGGCCAAATGAATTTGCTAGTCATGTAGTAACGATTGGACCCTTCCACACATCCATGAACTACATCGGGATGCTCACTGGACACAAGATGCGTGGTTCTGGATATGCAGAGATTCTCTTTGAGGCACAACTAGTAACAAGTGGATCTCTCAAAGGTGTTCTCAGTGGAAAGGCCTACGCAAAGTCCCTCTTTTGCCTCAAAACAGTGTGTGAGGCAATGGAGAGGCTGTTGATGGAGAGATTCACTGAGGAGGAGAACATCATGATCTCTGACCCTGCTGTGCTTCTCAGAATGACCCAGTCTTGCAACCGAGAGCACCTCGATGAAGCCCTCAAAGACCCCTCAACTCTACTCCTCATCAAAAATTTGCATAAAATTTGCATAATTTTGCATAAAATTTGCAGCAGTAATTTGCATAAAAATGGTATGTGGGACATTTTTTCAGCTTGGGGCCATAGCTAGTCATTTTCTACACATTTTTTCCAATCTAGAAACACTGATTAGAAGTATATCTCCGGGGGGTGCAGGGGGACCTAGTCTTCCTACTAGACAAAGCAATTGGGAGTATGGAGAGAGGAGAAGGGTCGGGAGCTGAAGAAACAATGTGGAGAAGGATAGGTGCCTGGAGGTGGTCGGTTGGTATGGAAAGAACTTTGATGATCTTCTGTCACGCTGTAGGCCCAAAACATGCCTAAACCCGCTTCCCAGCTGAGCTTTCATTATATCACTTTTACTCCTGAGCAGTTCTTATGAGGTACAACAAGCATGGATTGGAAATCTTAGCTGATAGAATGGAATGAGGTTGTCGAGGTTACCAGCCTCACCCATTGCGACAGATGCTAACTGAATATATACACTGAATTCCCGTTTCTACCAATACACACTCCAAAGGAAATTGGTCATTTTAGGTGAGACATCTATGAACCCCTGTCATTGACGGGTACCTTTGCTAGTATATATATATATATATATATATATATATATATATATATATATATACACACACACATACATATACAGACTCCTCGTGTTATGATGGGGCTACGTTCCGACAAGAAGGTCGTAAGTCGAAGTAGTCGTAAGTCGAATCACCCTTCATGGACTTATTATATATTGCTTATTACAAATTTCCAAGTCCGTATTCCACCATAGCATCATTTGTTAAAAGTCATACAGCCTAAATCCCGTAATCCATGTGAGATGGCGGTCACGCTTTTACCGTTCTCGAGCTGCATGATTATTTTCATCTGTAACTCCAGGTTGATCGCCTTCCTCTTCTTTTTCTCCGATCCATCAGTGGATGTACTCTTCCTCTTGCAAGACATGATGATGGCAGGATGGTACACACACGCACACACACTTACAGGCAATGGAGTGTCAGGGATGTTGTCAGCGCGAGGCACAAGGAGCAACTAAGATTTTTGCGATGGTCGTAAGTGCGAGTCGTCGTAAGTCGCCTACATTGTAACTCGAGGAGAGTCTGGGTATATATATATATATATATATATATATTCAACGAACATAACAGCGTGACGAGCGCTGTCCCGATCTCCTGTGGACCGAAGTCCTAGACCAAAGCGTCACCTCCGACCCAAAGGGTCTTCTGGAGGCTTCAGCCCGGCCACTCTGTCAACAGACAGAGATTTATTCATTGGTCCCCATTGGCTAAACATCAAGCAGAACCGCCAATCCAGATTTCGGGCTTATTAACCTGTATTGGGGGCCACAGGGAAGCCCTGCCTTTTTTACAAGAAAAAAGGTAAAAAGTCAAACATTTGAACAGCCTTGGACGTGCACCTTGACCCCATGGTCAAGGCACATCGTCAACAAGGCTGTCCCCATAACAATACACATGCGCCTCAACCCCGAGGGGGAAACGCATGGTCATTCAAACGCATGCATCATGCCCCCCAAAGGGCCACAATGCATGGTCATACAGTTGGGACCACTCCTCTTAATAGGAGTGAGACCCCTTAATCCACCGGCAGGGCATTACTCCTGCCAGGTCCGATTTGCATGCAGTTTTATTTACCTGTATTGGGGGCCACAGGGAAGCCCTGCCTTTTTTACTATGAAAAAAGGTAAAAAGTCAAACATTTGAACAGCCTTGGACGTGCACCTTGACCCCATGGTCAAGGCACAACGTCAACAAGGCTGTCCCAATAACAATACACATGCGCCTCAACCCCGAGGGGGAAACGCATGGTCATTCAAACGCATGCATCATGCCACCCGAAGGGCCACAATGCATGGTCATACAGTTGGGACCACTCCTCTTAATAGGAGTGAGACCCCTTAATCCACCGGCAGGGCATTACTCCTGCCAGGTCCGATTTGCATGCAGGTCTTTAAGCGTTTAGGGCCCGCTCAAAAAAGGCCAGCCTTTTTTACACTGAAAAAAGGTAAAAAGTCAAACATTTGAACAGCCTTGGACGTGCACCTTGACCCCATGGTCAAGGCACATCGTCAACAAGGCTGTCCCAATAACAATACACATGCGCCTCAACCCCGAGGGGGAAACGCATGGTCATTCAAACGCATGCATCATGCCACCCGAAGGGCCACAATGCATGGTCATACAGTTGGGACCACTCCTCTTAATAGGAGTGAGACCCCTTAATCCACCGGCAGGGCATTACTCCTGCCAGGTCCGATTTGCATGCAGGTCTTTAAGCGTTTAGGGCCCGCTCAAAAAAGGCCAGCCTTTTTTACACTGAAAAAAGGTAAAAAGTCAAACATTTGAACAGCCTTGGACGTGCACCTTGACCCCATGGTCAAGGCACATCGTCAACAAGGCTGTCCCAATAACAATACACATGCGCCTCAACCCCGAGGGGGAAACGCATGGTCATTCAAACGCATGCATCATGCCACCCGAAGGGCCACAATGCATGGTCATACAGTTGGGACCACTCCTCTTAATAGGAGTGAGACCCCTTAATCCACCGGCAGGGCATTACTCCTGCCAGGTCCGATTTGCATGCAGGTCTTTAAGCGTTTAGGGCCCGCTCAAAAAAGGCCAGCCTTTTTTACACTGAAAAAAGGTAAAAAGTCAAACATTTGAACAGCCTTGGACGTGCACCTTGACCCCATGGTCAAGGCACATCGTCAACAAGGCTGTCCCCATAACAATACACATGCGCCTCAACCCCGAGGGGGAAGCGCATGGTCATTCAAACGCATGCATCATGCCACCCGAAGGGCCACAATGCATGGTCATACAGTTGGGACCACTCCTCTTAATAGGAGTGAGACCCCTTAATCCACCGGCAGGGCATTACTCCTGCCAGGTCCGATTTGCATGCAGGTCTTTAAGCGTTTAGGGCCCGCTCAAAAAAGGCCAGCCTTTTTTACACTGAAAAAAGGTAAAAAGTCAAACATTTGAACAGCCTTGGACGTGCACCTTGACCCCATGGTCAAGGCACATCGTCAACAAGGCTGTCCCAATAACAATACACATGCGCCTCAACCCCGAGGGGGAAACGCATGGTCATTCAAACGCATGCATCATGCCACCCGAAGGGCCACAATGCATGGTCATACAGTTGGGACCACTCCTCTTAATAGGAGTGAGACCCCTTAATCCACCGGCAGGGCATTACTCCTGCCAGGTCCGATTTGCATGCAGGTCTTTAAGCGTTTAGGGCCCGCTCAAAAAAGGCCAGCCTTTTTTACACTGAAAAAAGGTAAAAAGTCAAACATTTGAACAGCCTTGGACGTGCACCTTGACCCCATGGTCAAGGCACATCGTCAACAAGGCTGTCCCCATAACAATACACATGCGCCTCAACCCCGAGGGGGAAGCGCATGGTCATTCAAACGCATGCATCATGCCCCCCGAAGGGCCACAATGCATGGTCATACAATTGGGACCACTCCTCTTAATAGGAGTGAGACCCCTTAATCCACCGGCAGGGCATTACTCCTGCCAGGTCCGATTTGCATGCAGTTCTTAAACCACCCAGGGCGGCACACTGCGAAAAATCTAACCAATGAGGACCAAAATCGTCTATTAAGATGATCAAGGCACCTCCTAGCTTTAATGGTGAGCACCAGCCACGAATTATGTCTCACACGGTAAATACCGCATAACCCGCAAGGAACCAACAGCCCGTCTGCCACACAGACCATCGTTCCCACCAGTGCAAACCAAAACCAGGGGGTGCGGTGCGATCGGCGGGGATAATAATCAACAAACATAACAGCGTGACGAGCGCTGTCCCGATCTCCTGTGGACCGAAGTCCTAGTATTTACCGTGTGAGACATAATTCGTGGCTGGTGCTCACCATTAAAGCTAGGAGGTGCCTTGATCATCTTAATAGACGATTTTGGTCCTCATTGGTTAGATTTTTTGCAGTATGCCGTCCTGACGAGGGTTAATAAGCCCGAAATCTGGATTGGCGGTTCTGCTTGATGTTTAGCCAATGGGGACCAATGAATAAATCTCTGTCTGTTGACAGAGTGGCCGGGCTGAAGCCTCCAGAAGACCCTTTGGGTCGGAGGTGACGCTTTGGTCTAGGACTTCGGTCCACAGGAGATCGGGACAGCGCTCGTCACGCTGTTATGTTCGTTGATTATTATCCCCGCCGATCGCACCGCACCCCCTGGTTTTGGTTTGCACTGGTGGGAACGATGGTCTGTGTGGCAGACAGGCTGTTGGTTCCTTGCGGGTTATGCGGTATTTACCGTGTGAGACATAATTCGTGGCTGGTGCTCACCATTAAAGCTAGGAGGTGCCTTGATCATATATATATATATATATATATATATATATATACGTTATATATATATAGATACTACCGTCAGAAGTTTTAGAACACCTCAATTTTTCCAGTTTTTATTGAAATTTACGCAGTTTAATGTCTCAATGTACTCTGAAATTAAGCATAGAACAAATAAACAATTGGAGATAAAAAAGAAATCATAATTATTTTGTTTAAGAAAATTTAATTTAAATTTTTGACTCGGCAAAGTAGCCACCTTTTGCAGATATAACCGCCGAACACACTCGTGGCATTCTTTCTACAATGGAAATCAAATATTGTTCGGGAAGTTATTCCCAACACTGTTGCAGAAGTTCCCACAAATGTGTTGCTCTTGTAGGTTGCTTTGCTTTCACCCTTCTATCCAGCTCATCCCAAACCAGCTCGATGGGGTTTAAGTCTGTAGACTGTGCTGGCCATTCCATGATTTGAAGCCTACCGCCTTGTTCTTTTCCTCGAACGTAGTTTTGACATAGCCTGGTGGTGTGTTTAGGGTCATTGTCTTGTTGTAGGATGAACTCCTGACCAACTAGGCGTATACCAGAGGGTATTGCATGGTGCTGCAAAATGCTGTGTTAGCCCTTTTGGTTCAGGGTGCCAGTCACTCTGTGCAAGTCGCCGACTCTGGATCCAGCAAAAGAGCCCCAGACCATCACACTTCCTCCTCCATGTTTGACAGTTGGTGTCACACACTGAGGAACCATCCTTTTGCCTACTCAACGCCATATGAAAACCCTGCGTGATGAACCAAAGATTTCAAATTTTGATTCATCCGTCCATAAGATCTTTTTCCAGTCTTCAATAGTCCACTAGCGGTGCTTCATGGCCCAGGCAAGCCTCTTTTTCTTATTTTGCCATCTTAGCAATGGCTTTCTTACTGCCACTCGACCTGTCAAACCTGCAGCTCAAAGTCTTCTCGTCACAGTTGAAACTGAGACTTGCTTAATTCGACCAGTGTTAAGCTGTGCTTGAAGCTGTGCTTGAAGCTCTTGTCCTGTGAGCCGCCTATCACGCAAGCTGTTGACTCTCAGAAACTTGTCTTCTGATTCTGTTGTGGCTTTGGGTCTGCCAGACCTCTTCCTGTCAGAGTTTCCTCCAGTTTCCAATATACTACTTCCTGCAGTGCAATATTGTCCAAATAATGCTTCAGAGGGTGTAATAACAGTCTGCTCCAATACTGCTTTTATACAGACAGGGGGTTTGTAATCAAGTAATCAGCATATGTTGGGACACCTGTAGGAATTGTTTGCATCAACTTTCAAGGCTTAATTTACTTACATTGCTGCAAAACAGTTGTAAGTTGTTAACCCATTACTTGTTCCCTGAAGAAGGCCTTTCTTTGCAATATAACTGTGCAATTTACATTATTTTCCCATTTTTGTGAACCTAAACATTTTTAAAACCTCGAGCAGTTTACTGTTTACCTTTGTACCATTTCAGGTTATTCACTGGACATTTAAAACTGCGTAAATTTCAATTAAAACCTGAAAAATTGAGGTGTTCTAAAACTTTTGACCGGTAGTGTGTATATATATATATATATATATATGTGTATATGTATATATATATATGTATATATATATATGTATATACAATTATACATATATATATATATATATATATATATATATATATATATACAGTCACGTGAAAAAGTAAGTACACCCCTTGTAAAGTTTTGACTTTTTCAACATATTTCAACATACAGCTATTTGATCTTCATTTCAACAATATTGATAGATAAAGGTGATATAATATAACAAATATCAGGAAACATTTACATTTTGTAGTCCATTGTATAATTTAAACAAACATAAATGCAAATTTCGCATGTTGAAAAAGTAAGTACACCCTTGGCTCTAATAGGTGGTATTGCCCCCTTTGGCAGACACAACCTCAAGTAGGCGTTTCTTATAACTGTCTACCAGTCTTTGACATCGACTGGGAGAATTTTTTGCCCACTCCTCCATGCAGAATTCTTTCAGCTGTGCGATGTTTGAGGGGTTTCTTGCATGCACAGCTCGTTTCAAATCCCCCCACAACATCTCGATGGGATTTAGATCCGGGCTTTGACTTGGCCATTCCGGAACCCTCCATTTCTTTCTTTTCAGCCATTCCTTGGTGGATTTACTGGTATGTTTAGGGTCATTGTCATGTTGGAAGGTCCACCTTCGGTTGAGCTTCAACCTTCCGACAGCTGGCCTCACATTATCCTCAAGCACCCTCTGGTACAATGAATAATTCATCGTAGATTCTATGATGGTGAGCTGCCCAGCCCCCAGGCCCTGATGCAGCAAAGCTGCCCCAAACCATAATATTTCCACCACCATGCTTTACAGTTGGTATCAGGTTCTTGTGGTCAAATGCTGTCTTTGGTTTCGCCAAACATATCTTCTAGTAATGTGGCCAAATAGCTCTGCCTTTGACTCATCTGTCCAGAGCACATTGTTCCAGAAGTGCTGATCTTTGCCTAGGTGTTCATTGGCAAACTTTAGTCTTGCCCTGATGTTCTTTCTGCGCAGCAAAGGTTTCCTCCTGGCACACCTCCCATGTAGATCAAATTTGTGCAGCCTCTTTCTAATGGTAGACTCGTGCACGTTGACATCAACAGTGGCAAGAGCTACCTGTAGGTCCCGTGATGACATTCTGGGGTTCTTCGAGAGTTATTTCAGCATCTTGCGGTCTGCTCTCGGGCTGAACTTGCTGGGGCGGCCTGGCCTGACCAAGTTGGCAGTTGTTTGGAATCTTCTCCACTTGTAGATGATCTTCCGGACAGTCGAATGATTGATTTCAAATTGTTTGGAGATCTTTTAAAATCCCTTCCCAGACTCGTAAGCATCTATAACCTTCTTTCTGAAGGCCTCAGAGAGTTCTTTTGATCTAGGCATGGTGACGCCGCACACTTCAAAAACAAAGAGCAAACCAAACTAAATGTCTGAGGCTTAAATAAGACAGGTTCCTCCAAGATCCTCTCCAACGATGTTCTAATCATTTGCACCTTAGCTGGTGCACTTGATTCTAATTTTAGGTATTTGAAGTAGTGATAAATGTCAGGGTGTACTTACTTTTTACACATGCGAAATTTGCATTTATGTTTATTTAAATTATACAATGGACTACAAAATGTAAATGTTTCATGATATTTGTTATAATATATCACCTTTATCTATCAATATTGTTGAAATGAAGATCAAATAGCTGTATGTTGAAATATTTTGAAAAAGTCAAAACTTTACATGGGGTGTACTTACTTTTTCATGTGACTGTGCATGTATATGTGTGTATATCACCTGATTTGTGCACCTCCAAGTCGCCATTATGCCCTTCATCTTCCGTAGCATGCGTTTTCATTGTGACAGAACGACCTTGTCATGATATCGAATTTGTTTCTCCCTAATCTCTTTGTCACTAAATTAAGCACATAATACGAGTGGAGAAAGGGAGTTCGGGCAAACAGGACAGTGGGATTGGGCAGGAGAGATGCGGACGAAGGCAGCCGATCCTTGACCAGGCACCTTTGTATATTCAATGAGAGGAGATGACAAAACGTTTCGTGAATGTACTGAAGGCAAATGTGAAACGGTACACCAAATTGATGAACATTGGCAGGTGCATGGTGTTTTGTTCTCCAAAAATACGCAATACCGCTTCATGATTCTACTTCTTGATTATTCCCACTCCAGCAGAAAAGAATGCTGCGGGACAGAACCAGAGCCTGTAAAAATGTATGTCCAGATAAATAATTGTTCCAATATGTAACCTCAACATTGGCACGACTCATTGACTTTTGAGTCAAAGTTGCACGTATTATCCATATTAAAAATTTTCAGTGACACAATCATATATTTCGACTCATTTGGTTGATTGAAATGTGTCAATAATGGTGTTTTGTATTTATAAAGTATGTGTTTTTTAAATTTTAATCCAAGGATGACATCCGTGAGCATGAGAGTACAATCGCCTCAGAAATGTAAACAGATAGTCAGGTAGAGGAAGATCCGAACATGCATTTGAACAATTTTCTGACCAAAAAGCACAAAAAACACACTACTTTCTTATAGTTTCATCTTCCATAATTCAAAATAGGCTCAGTTGAGTGGTGAATCTCTATCGGAGTACTTCCATAATAAGACATTAAACATTCTCCAGTGACAACAAGGCCTTCGTTAAAAAGACAGCTTAATCACTGGAATTATATAAAGGTGTAAGTGAAAAAATGTTAAGATTTCCAGGTGAGGGTGGTGATATGAAGGCAGAAAGAATGATGGGATCACAAGGCCTTGTCAAGATGATCGCTCAATCACACCAAGCAGGTCATTTCACCGTCGGGGATTTTGGGTCAGCTGTGATGTCATTCGCCTGTGGAATCGAAGCTTGCTCCAACTGAAGAACTTAAACACGCATAGCTTTACATTTAAAAAAAAATCTTTTACATCCATTATGATCACCGGATAATAGCAACGTCGAAATCCCAGAATGTCATTTTCCTTTCTCCGAGGCGGTCTGAACATTTGGTGCAGCTAAAACTTTAAAATTACTTGTCAGATCAGATGTTCTCTTAATTTCTCATGCCGAAAATGAGACTTTTCTTATCATTCAGGCAGAGTCTCATGTAATACTGATTTGGGGCACTGTAATATATAATCAGGATGCCTTGTTTCGTTTTCCAGTCCGAGCCGGTGCGCCATAGTGCTGTAATCACAAGCCTGTATTACATTTGCTGCAGCAATTTCTATATTTTCTTCTAATCTTCTACTTCAGGCAGTACATGTACAAACATTTTGCAGGGACATAAGATGATGAAAAAAAACCCAAAGAAATATCAAATAATTGTTTGACTCAAAGATGATAACCTTTGACAGAAATAAAACATACAAGAGGGCAACTTTAAAAGGTGGAAAGTGATTGTACACAGGGAGTAGAAGAGGTCACCCTAAAAGATGTGCAGCTCAGCATGAGATGACAGTAAGCAACTTCCTTGGAGGTCTGGAGAGAATTCGAATTGGGTTATAAAGCTGCCCAATACATGGGAGAGAGATGGAAGCATCAAAAAGCATACATTAGTGTATAGAGGCAATCATACATTGCTGTAATTGTTGAATTATGGCAATGCTGTGAAATTTTAGTTTTGGGGGGAGAATTTATTTATTTTTTTGGGATTATCATACTATTTATGGAGCATTTGTGTTGCCAAGACAGCTTCTTTGCAAGGGCTGTACTGGATGGTTTGTCATTACGTTTTCAGCGTTTTTGTCCACGCTCTATCTTTTTAAATGCTGAACTTTTTAAAACGTTAAGCAGCACGTTCCATTTTTAGTCTTTGATATGACTCTGGCAGGGTTTGAACCACTGACCTGCCAGACTCGGAGCGTCGCTCCAAACATTATGCTCCCGAGTCGGCGTTTTTATAATTTTTTAACGGCAAGTTGTTTGGAAATATAAAATAAAATAAAATGATCGTTTTTTTTAAAGCCCATTTTCCCCGCTAGAGCGGGGGTTAGCCTTGCGGGCTCCATGACAATCATGGTTCCCTGTTTGAGGCAATGTTTTTATGGCCAGATGCCCTTCCTGACGCCAACCCTTAGTCGCCTCTTACGATGCGCAGGGATACGGTGTACCTATTTTAAGCCGGGGTACACACCGGGATCATTCATCCCAGCAAGCTGGTGCTCAATTTGCCGACCTCGGAAGGATGACAGGCTGAGTCAACCCCCCTGGCGTTAATTCGGCGATCGATCTGGATTCGAACCCAGGATCTTAGGATCCCAAGCCGGCACCCGAACCGCTAAGCCAACACCAGGCTGGAAATACCAAAGTAATAAACACACCATGCATGAGAAAATTATCTGAAGTACTTGGCGTTGCCCGGGGGGAAAGGGGGAAGGGAGAAGGAGGGGTGGGTGGAGGAGGGGGAGGGTAGAAGGGTGCAGAGCTGTAGAATAATAAGAGTTTGGCGAACTCAACAATGGGCGCCATGTTGTTACTCATCGTTTCACGTGCGGGTTGCATTAATTACATGCGATTCGAATGTAACTTTGATACCTTTAAGATCCCTTAGACTTGTTTTTCCAGATCTTTGAGTTTGAACCCTCAGACCCCAAACATTTTAGACCCCTTTGACGCTCGTATCTTTAACTTTAGACCTTTATTGAAAAACCCCTTTAAAGCCATTAACCCTTCAATACCTTCAATGACATTGGACACTTTACATCATTTAACTCTCACGACCCTTAAAGACACCTTAAAACCACGACCCCATTAGACCCTCAAGATCCTTGACACTTTAATCCCTCAAGAGCCTTAAGACACCTTAACCCCTCAAGACCATTAAAACCCCATTAGGACCCTCAAGACACTTCAGATCCCTTTGACCCCTCAAGGCCCCACCATACACTCACAAGACACTACTTTAGACCCTCAAGACTCTTTGCTATGAGCCTAGATTTTTTAAAATAACTTACCTCTTTGAATGCACCTGGTATGCCAAGTCACAGAAAAAGGTTGTCTTCTATCCCAGCTTGCCTTTACTGAGACAAACGTCACCATAACACATCACATTCCGTGACATTTCATGGTTTCTATAGTAGTAATATTGCTTTTATGCATATTATGTATGATCCACTCATGATTGTGTGGTCCCGTATATATGATAATATGTAATGTTACATGACATATGCTTGTTGGCTCATGCAGATTATTTTATTATTTGGACCACAACTTGTATTGCATTAATAACAGAAGAGATTGTCCATTATAAGATCATAAGATAGGATGTCACGTAGCACAACTCCTGATCCTACTTGGTGTGTAATCGATCATTTCAGCACGAAATTGGCAAACTACGTTTGTGGGAAGAGAATTATTTGTTAATTATTTATTTTTATTCAACAGAACAAAATTAGTTGTAACATTTTGTTGTTACAGCCTGAATTTAAAATGGATTATAATGAGATTTTGTTTGTCACTTATCTACCCAAAATACCCCATAATGACAAAGTGAAAACATGTTTTTAGAAATGTTTTAAATTTATTGCAAATTAGGATGCAGAAATATCAAACTTACATAGGTATTCAGCCTCCTGAGTCAATACTCCATAGAAGTGCCTTTGGCAGCCATTACAGCTTCGGGTCTTCTTGGGTATGTCTTTATCAGCTTTGGTATAAGGTATAAGGAAGGAATTAAAATATGGGTGATGAATAATGGGACAAATGAAGGAGACAAGGTAGGTACGGGTAGATATATCCAAAAAAACAAGGTAGGTACGGGTAGATATATCTAAAAAATAAGGTAGGTACGGGTAGACATATCCAAAAAAACAAGGTAGGTACGGGTAGATATATCCAAAAAACAAGGTAGGTACGGGTAGACATATCCAAAAAAACAAGGTAGGTACGGGTAGATATATCCAAAAAACAAGGTAGGTACGGGTAGACATATCCAAAAAAACAAGGTAGGTACGGGTAGATATATCCAAAAAACAAGGTAGGTACGGGTAGACATATCCAAAAAAACAAGGTAGGTACGGGTAGATATATCCAAAAAACAAGGTAGGTACGGGTAGATATATCCAAAAAAACAAGGTAAGTCCCAAACTACCTGAGCCTGAGACACACGATCTAAATGAATAGAGCAAGCAGGATAAGATACACAGTTGTGAGCACTCGATACGAAGAACAATCGACACAAACAGATAACATAACATTTCCGGCAGCACAAACGAATCGGGAATGATCACAAAGCTTTGTGGAGGATCACTCGGAGGACCGTGAGAAGTGATCACGATATTAGTCGGTGGATGTTAAAGATCCCATGTTGTCTTTCATGAAGAATAAGTGAGCCACCACCGGCACCTTGAACAACTTCCAAATTCCTGCCCTGACTTCCACTGGGAAAGCAATGGAAGAGCAGCCAGGGTAACCCTCGCTGTGAGCCAGAGTTGGCAGGACTCATTCTGCCTCCTGGCAGACGAACAGAGATACTTTCGTTACTCATATATAATGTTTGGATTTTCGGGGTTTTTTTCAATCGATTCTCATTATCATGACGAAAATAGCAGCAAAATGAGATGAAGAAAGACAAGAACATCACCTGCTCGGGGGTTGAATAATGCACGTAATGAATTCTCAATGTTCACGTCATAATTGGCAACATAAATAAAACATCAGGGTTCTTTGCACACGAGTGTGGCACAGCGACGGTTAAAGACTGAAAGGCACCTTTGATTGGGCCAACAGAGCAATGGTGTTGAAATGAAATTGAGGACCGTTTAGAAGTTGAAAAAAAAAATTCAATACAATGAAACGATGTTTGATTGGGTTTGACTGAAACGTGAGCAGCTCTTTTGTGCTTTGTTATTTCATTAAAATATTGAAATTCGAAGGGAAAACCTTTCCCCAAACCAGGCGGTACAGTGACTTACTGTAATAACGTTAAAATACCTGCTTAGATAATGACATCTGTGCTGGTGAGGGTAGGCAGGTGCCAAATATACATTCCACACAATAGGTTAATGACATTCCCTCACAGGACAAAATGGCATTTCTCGTCACTATTTTCAAATTTGATTCATTCTTTCTAATAATTGCTTATCCAAGTGGAGTAATATGGGAGTAACAAATATGGAATGAGCAATATATATATATGTGTGTGTGTGTGTGTGTGTGTGTGTGTGTGTGTGTGTGTGTGTGTGTGTGTGTGTGTGTGTGTGTGTGTGTGTATGTGTGTACAGTGCCTTAAGAAAGTATTCACACCCCTTGATTTTTCCACATTTTGTTGTTACAGCCTGAATTTAAAATGGATTATAATGAGATTTTGTTTGTCACTTATCTACCCAAAATACCCCACAATGACAAAGTGAAAACATGTTTTTAGAAAATTTTCAAATTTATTGCAAATTAGGATGCAGAAATATCAAACTTACATAGGTATTCAGCCTCCCGAGTCGATACTCCATAGAAGTGCCTTTGGCAGCCATTACAGCTTCGGGTCTTCTTGGGTATGTCTTTATCAGCTTTGTTGGGAAGTTTCTCCCATTCTTCCTTGCGGATTTGCTCAAGCTCTATCAAGTTTTGGTGGGGAGCGTCGGTGAACAGCAATCTTCAAATCTTTCCACAGATTCTCAATGGGATTCAAATCTGGGCTTCGCCTGGGACACTCAAGGACTTTCATGTTCTTGTTCTGAAGCTATTCCAGTGTTGCTTTGGTCCAGCTGTATGCTTGGGGTCATTGTCTTGTTGGAACGTAAATCTTCACCTCAGTCAAAGGTGTTTTGCACTCTGAAGCTGGTTCTCCTCAAGGATTTCCCTGTATTTGCTTCCATTCCCTCGATCCTTACAAGTCTCTCAGTTCCTGCTGCTGAAAAGCTTCACCATAGCATGATTCTGCCACCACCATGCTTTACGGAAGGGATGGTGTTCAATGGGTGATAAGCTGCACGTTCCATTCAGGCCAAATAGTTCAATGTTCGTCTCATCAGACCACATAATATTTTGCCTCATGCTGTCTCGGTCTTTCACGTGCCTTTCCCAAACTCCATGTGTGCTGTCATGTGCCCTTTTCTCAGGAGTAGTTTCCATCTGGCCACTCTCCCATAATGCCTAGATTTGCGCAGTGCTGCAGAGACTGCTCTCCTTTTGACAGGTTCTGCTATCTCAGCCAAGGAACTCTGTATTTTTGTCAGAGTGGTCATTGTGTTCTTGGTTAAATGTATGTGTTTATTATATATGGGAAGACAGAACCTGCAAAGCAGGAACATTTTATGCAATTATATTTGGAACAAATTACACTCCCGGGTATTGTACAAGCATGAGGTCCTTATCGAACAATGCCCCAGGCAGAAAGACCAGAAGAAGAGACAGGACTGAAATACACACTCAGGCACCATCAAGTTGCATCCAGAGCTAACGGCTCTGTACTTGTGCAGATGAGTGGCGGGAACCCCAACTCTGCGAATTAGAGACTGTACATGGCACCCCATTTGACTAAGTCTGTACCTCGTATCACCACATCTCTGGACTTGAGGAACCCCTGACTGGAACGGTGAGCTGGACTTAGCTGATCCTGCAATGAATGAACACTGGCTGGATGTGAGCTGAGAGAACAACTGGAACAGAGAGATGAGCGAACAACAACTACTAGATGTCCATGCAGACTTTTATTTGTCCACCACGATGCCCGGCCCTGTGACACCGCCCGCCCCATCGGCCCCGCAATGATTGGCTGTTCAGCCGTTAATCAAGGGAAAACCCTCCCCTGAGCTTCACGACTCGTTCTCAAATGTGTGGGGCTTGCTCTTCATGACAAAACTTGTGCCTCCTTTATATTGCAAAGCCAAATTCCCCAATAAAGAACATTTAGGAAAGACTACAAGGGAAAGAATTGGGGAGGGAAGATGACAGCTTTCTATAGAAATATCGACGTATACAGGTTCTATATCACAATTAAATTTCCTCACATTTATGCTAAGCATGCAGGATGGAAATAACTATTCCGAATCTATACAATCTTAAACCCGAGAAGCCATTCTGCAACAATGTGTATATATATATATATATATATATATATATATATATATATATATATATATATATATATATATATATATATATATATATATATATATATATATATATATATATATATATACAGTCATCCCTCGCTATATCGCGGTTCACTTTTCGCGGCTTCGGTACATCGCGGGTTTTTCTCGCTAGTATATGTAAAATTATATCGCGGATTTTTCGCTATATCGCGGGATTTTGCGGTATAAATGTATTTTTATATACTATTATTTTAAATATTTTTGTGGTAAAATAAGCATTTTCTAGCCTAAAAAATTAAAAAATGTAAAGAAATAAGAAAAATACAGTAATTAAAACATATTACAAGAAATAAAATACTGTACATAGTGTACAGTTGAAGGGTAGACAAAGAGACAAAGAGTCGTGCGTATGGAAAATGCAGATGCGGCAGCTTCCACTTGCGCTAGTTACCCACGTAATGGGTAACTGTAATGCTCTTTCTGGCTGTGCAGTACATTCATCATCGTCATCACCTTCATCGTCATCAGTACTGCACAGCTAATTCATCATCATCTTCATCACGCAAGTTGTAGTATTGAAGAGCCGGGGATCTTGCTTGATACGGACGAAATGACGGGCAAGACACAAACTCGTCCGAGAAGATATTTATTCTCAAAACCAACTCGGGAACACTGAAAAGCCCGTTTATCGGGCTGCATTATAAAGCACAACCAGAAACCGAAAGCCACGCCTCTCAAGCGTGGCGTGCTTCGGTGGTCACGTGATCAACAGGTGTAGCTGATTATACCCGCAAAGCGCGGCACGCTTTAGCGGTCACGTGACCAGCCACTCTCGCGCCGGGGATCCCCGCCGGTGACGTCACCGGCTGGAGCAAGGAGATTCTGATGCTGGTCTTGCTTGGGGAACCCATGGGTAGCTACAGTATCTTCAATGGTGAGTACCCATTAGAATTTTATATGTTGTTAAAATTACGTATGTTTAAGAGTGTAAAAAGTGTTTGAGTATAGGAAGTGTTTATAAGAGTATGGGAAAGGTTAATAAGAGTGTGGGGAGGGTCATAAAGCTTTAAAATATATATAAATAATAAAATAAAAATATGGTCGCTACTTCGCGGATTTTCGTCTATCGCGGGGGGTTCTGGAACGTAACCCCCGCGATAAACGAGGGATCACTGTATATATATATATATATATATATATATATATATATATATATATATATATATATATATATATATATATATATATATATGTATATATATATATATATGTATATATATATATATATATATATATGTATATATATATATATATGTATATATATATATATATATATATATATATATATATATATATATATATATATATATATATATATATATATATATATATATATATATATATATATATATATATATATATATATATATATGTATGTATATATATATATGTATGTATATATATATATGTATATATATATATATATATATATATATATATATATATATATATATATATATATATATATATATATATATATATATATATGTATATATATATATATATTTATATATATATATATATACAGTGGTACCTCGGCTTACGAGTTTAATCCGTTCCGTGACGGAGCTCGTAAGCCAAATCGCTCGTAAGTCAAAGCAAATTTTCCCATTCAAATGCATTGAAATGCTATTAATCCGTTCCAGCCTCAAAAAAAAAACACCAATTTTTTTTGTTAGGTGCTTTTAAATAACAAAAATGTACTTTATAAATAACAAATAATGTATAAACAAGCACGACCTCGTATATACTGTACATAATACAAGAGAATGTAAAGAAATAAACTGGTTTTATTAAGCAGAGGAGAAGAGCATGCCAGGTGAGGTGTGCGTGTTGTCGACTTGGCGAGGCAGTACGATCGTACTCCTTCTACGATATGTACGATTTTGAAGCAGAAGGAGTCCATAAAGGCTATAACGCCAGCCAAGGGCGTTACGATTATTTCAAAGCTCCGGACCTCTATCCATGAAGATATGGAGAAGTTGTTGTTTGTGTGGTTGAAGGAGAAGCAGCTCGCAGGAGATACCGTGACCGAGAGCATCATGTGTTTGAAAAGATTGAAACTCGGATATCGAGCACGGACCACGAGGTGTTTTTTCTTTTTTCTTAATCTCGGTTTCAGTGAACTTTTGCTCTGTGCTCACGTGTACTGTACCTGTACCTGTAATGGTACGTCAGAGGATGGCACCTGTTGTCATCATATTAAGTGCAAGATGTTCTGCATCGTAAGTTGGTACACCGTGGTCTTTCGGCGGTGTTTAAGCCGGCCGTCTTGGCTTCTGTCACCATTGGCATTGAGTCTTTCGATGTAGGTAGGTCGTTGTGTGCCGGTGCCTTGGCCGAATTCCTTCATTGCTGCATTGTTAGCTCACCTGGTTTTTTATACCACATCTTTGGTTATCGGACCAGCGAATGACGTCATCTCCTCCAAAGTATGGCTTATTCTCACTTGTCTTGGACGATCTTCTACTTCTAGCCTTCCACCGTGCATTTGGTGTCCACTGTACTTACTGTACAGTGCCTGGTAAAATTGATGTAATGGGTTTTTGACCGTCAACGCCATGAACCGTCATGAACCGTCATGAACCGTCAACCGCCATGAACCGCCATGAACCGTCAACGCCATGAACCGCTAACACTCAAAAGCCCATTTATCGCGCCTTATAAAGCAAAACGCAAACCGAAAGCCATGCCTCTCAAGCGAGGCGTGCTTCCGTGGTCACGTGATCCACAGGTGTAGCTCATTATACCCGCACGCGCGACACGCTTTGGCGGTCACGTGACCAGCCACTCTGGAGGCGGGGATCCCCGCCGATGACGTCACCGGCTGGAGCAAGGAGATTCCTCGCTCATGTATTTCGACGATTGCGTGTTTTATATCCAAGCAGAGATGCTTTCACGGCAAGATAACCGCGTGACCGGAACCGGAAGCCACAACCGGAAAATTCAAAAAAATAAATTTTTTGAGCTCGTACATCGGATCTCGGCTCGTATCCCAAAGCAACAAACCGCCCGAGCGACGGCTCGTATCCCGAAAAACTCGTACGTTGGGGCACTCGTAAGCCGAGGTACCACTGTATATATATATATATGTATATATATATATATATGTATATATATATATATATATGTATATATATGTATATATATATATATATATATATGTATATATATGTATATATATATATATATATATATATATATATATATATATATATATATTGTTGCAGACGCGGTTTTAGATGTTATATTGACCGAGCGGTTGGTATTACCGCGTCCGAACAGTTACTCCCCGATTAGAACCCGATTCCACCCGACGTTGACCAGATCGCACCACAGATATTCAATCGGGAAACCTCTAAAGCGACCGAAAGAGAATGAAAAGAGAAGAAGACAGAGTACGGAGGAAGAACAGATTTATTATACACACACAAGCAATGGATGGAAGAAGCAATCACACAGCGAATCGTTAACTTACACTATTCATTTTACTTAACCCCAAGACAACGAGTAGGACAGACGACGTTCACACTTACTCGGGGGATATTGCAGGCAGGTAGGGCTTGAGGTGGATTGCTGGAGAGGGAGGAGGGTCGGAGGCAGCAGCTCTCAATTCCTCGCGGTTTTTGGCGGGAAAACCCTTCGTCGCGTATCCGCTGCCGATGCTTTAGACGTCACGCGCTGGCTCGGGCACACCTGCTCCTCTCCTTCTGGTGGAGCCGTCTCCCTCCTTTCAGCGCGTCTCTCCAAAGCTGGTTTCCTTTCCGAGTACCTCTCCTCTTTGGCTTGGAGCGTTTCGCATCTCACCGCTCCTCTTGGTGCCGCCTCTTCGCTCCTCTCCCAGGTCATCTGGTGAAGCAGTCCCTTACAGTCGCTTTTATAACTCGGGGCGGAATCAAGCCGCCGGCTGCGAGGGCACGCCTACCGGGTCGCTCACCGCGGTGCTGATTGGCCATGCGACCCTCTGGCTCACTCCTCCCCTCTATGACGAGGTGGAGACACGCCTTTCTTCTCCGAGATTAGCACATGGGCATTGGCGGCTTGCGGGATTGAACACAACTCGCACCCTTGTGAAAGGAACTTTGGAGAGCGGAGATGTTTGGGGAAATTGCAAGGGCCTACGCTTATTTTGTTTGATACAATGCAAAGTCAATCTAGTGGGAAACACATATTTAGCCTACATGGAATAAGGAAATACACTATTTAAAAAGATATATCGTGACCTGCGTGTAAGTTTCATGGAATTAACTAGGAGGACGGCTGCGACCATTATTTACATTACGAGGGTGTTTACACATAACAAAACCATACTTTTTTACATTCGTTACACTTCCTCCAAAATTGTTACACTTCTTAAAAACCGTTACACTTCTCAAATTCGTTACCCACTTCTCAAAACCGTTACAATATATATAATATATATATATATATATATATATATATATATATACAGACTTGGCATTTAATATGGAATATATTTTTTTTCTTGACTTGGGTTTACTTTCTTAACTCAGTATATCAATCTGGTGAGTTTCTTTTACACTTTGGTGATTTATTTGTTAAAAGCACCATGTCACTGATTGTCTGTCGCAGCAAGAAGTCAACAACAGGATTATATCACAGGTGGCGTGGCAAAATGTACGGACAGGTACATTTGACGATTGGCTTCACGATCAGGTATACAAGGGTTGTTGCGTTCTGTATTAGTGGAAAACAACTGCTGCATGTCTCCAAAAGTTATTGCCGCTTCCTCTGTAGATGGTCTGTCAACTCGACAATGCTGTTTGTCATGGAGTGGTGGCTTTACGAAATTACGGCATGAAACAGCGTGCTATTGCTCGGCAGTATGGCATCACTCAATGTCAGGTGTCAAAGATCCTGAAACGAAATGCTCAGAGGGGTGTCCCTACTCCAATACCGAGGCCAGGACGTCCCCGCAGAACCACAAGGAGGGATGATTGCCAGCTGCACCGGTTAGTCCGCAATGGCCATACCAAGTCAGCTAATCGGCTTAGGGCTGAGTGGCAGCAACTGACAAATGTGCCTGTATCCAAAAGGCTAGTCAACCAACGACTGGTTCAAGCAGGCTATCGTGCCAGGAGTGTCATGAGAAAGCCACGCCTGACCAGACACTGCCGCCAGCGCTGATTGCTGTGGGCCAGAGAGCACCGTCAATGGCAGCCAGGACACTGGAATCATGTGATCTTCAGTGACGAGTCTAGATTTTTGGTATATCGTCAAGATGGCCATGTCCGAGTGCGCAGACAAGTGCATGAAGCCTACAACAAAGATTGTATAGTGCCAAGAGTCCAAGCTGGAGATGGTGGGGTGACCGTTTGGGCTGCTTTTCATGCAGGGGGCAAAACTGACCTGGTTGTTCTGAATGGAAACCTGAACCAGTTCAAGTACAGGGCCATTCTGGAAGAAACATTGCTTCCATTTGCTCGTGCAGCCTTTCGAGGAAACTTTGTCTTCCAAGATGACAATGCACGGCCTCATCGTGCTCGCATGATCCAACACTTTCTTGCTGACCGTGGTGTAGAGCATATGGAGTGGCCTGCCATGTCCCCGGATATGAATCCGATAGAGAACTTGTAGGCAGAATTAACGCGTCAAATCGACAACTTGGACAAGCAGCCCACCTCTTGCGTGAATTGCAGCAGGCTATTGTCACTGCATGGCAAGCGATTCCTGTCCAAACCTTGGCAAATCTCGTGAACAGCATGCCTCAACGTGTACGTGCTCTCCTGAATGCTCGTGGGGGTTACACGAAGTACTGAACTGTAATTTTACTGTCCGTAATCCCAGTCGTAATTTAACTTTTGTTTTTGTTAAAAAAATGTTTGGCTAATGTGCAAAATAAAGAGATACTTCTGGAAAACGTACAGAAGTTTAACACAGTACTGTCCATGAATTGAGTTCGATATCAGATTACATCACTTTCAAAGATCAATTTATTTGTTTTGAAATGTAAAATGTGTTTTTTGTTTCTTTTAAAGGTCACATTAACAAAATCTCGAATAATTTCAACATAATTCAAATGAACTTTTGGTTCTAAGACATCTTGAAAAGTAAGTTCACCCCCACAAAAAAAATATTCCATATTAAATGCCAAGTCTGTATATATATATATATATGTATATATATATATATGTATATTTTTAAATAGTCGTTTCTTATATTGTTAGATGAGTTAATCTTCAATGCACTTTCACACACTTACATACACTCACATTTGGGGTCTGACATCGGCCATTATAAAGCTCGCAGTGTTAGTGTGAGAAATCTCTGAGGATATCCCAGAGACTCAATAGCTCAGTGGGCTGTCACTGCATAAGTGATGAGGTTCCTGGGTTCGAGTCCCGGGTTGAGTCAGAATTTTTTCACACTAGCCCCACGCAGGAATATAATTCCTGTTTCTTAAATTATATATAAATATATATATATGTATATGTATATATGTATGTGTATATATATCTTCAGGTGCTTCATGATGTCATCGCTGGTCACCAAATGGGGCCCGGCAATGGCCTGCGCTGAACAAGAGTACTTATTTTACACTACGTTTGTTTTTTGTCTTCTTTCTTATTTTTTTTGTTTGTTTGTCTGGGTGATATCTCAGCCATACTTTGAACTAGGAAGCTGAAATTGGGGCACAATAGTGAACAAGTCCTTTTGGCAGAAACAGTAATTTTTCTATTTTTTGATTAATCAATTGCTCTGTTAATTACTTTATTATTATGGATTTATTAATCACTTATTTATTTTCTTTCTCATCTGGGCAATATCTCAGGCACATTTGAGCTCAGAAACTGATATTTGGACATGATATTGACCAAGTGATTTGGTTATAAAGGGTATTTTTGATTCTTTGATTAATAAATTAATCAATTAATAATTTTATTTTTTGATTAATTACTTAACCCTTTGAGTACGGGATTTTTTTGATTAAAAATACCCCCGGTACGGGATTAATTTGGCATTTTGGTATGGGAATGCAACCACGTACTGACGATCTATTTATAGGTATCGTCGATGACGTGTAGTAACGTCATCCGTACACAAAACTTTTTCGCGGGTTGCGGCACTGGACGTCATCCGTACTCAAAGGGTTAATTTTTTTAAAGTTCCAGATTCGGATGAAACAGTGGTGGTTTAGATATGCTATTAGCCAATTATTTAATAAATTCATTATTTTATGATTACTTATTTATTTGACTTCTGCAATCATTCAATTATTTTCTTTCTCATCTGGGCAATATTTCCAGCACAATGAGCTAGGAAGCTGATATTTGGACATGATATTGACCAAGAGATTTGGCTATAAATTGTATTTTGATTAATTGATTAATCAATTAATTATTTAATTTTTCAATGGATGAATTAATTTTCAAAAGGTTACAGATTCAGATGAAACAGTGGTGGTTTAGGGATGCCATTTGCCAATTGATTAACAAATTAAGGATTTTATGATTATTATTTATTTATTTTAATTTTTTAATCAATTCTTTTAATTTTTAATTTAATTAATTTTAATTTTTAAAATCAAACATTTACTCAATCAATTATTGTACCTCCCTTCCAATTCTGTCTCCATGTGCTGTAGCGTGCGCTGAAGTCGCCCCGGCGATGTCACGTGCGGGAGGATATGTAATTTATTTATTTATTTGGCATGAGATGGTGTACTTTGAATGTAGCTCTACTTGTTTTTATTTTTTATTTTTGAGTCGATGGCTTTGAGGTGGATAGGACATGGTTGACCGATGCAATTGTTCCCATGTCTGTCATCAGCAGATTTAACGGCACTTGACTTTTTCCTTTGGGAGCGCCTGGAATCTGTGGTTTATATGACAAGACAAGGTATTTTTGAAGATCTAAAGATGAAATCAGAAACAAATGTGTTAAAATCGACAATGTATACAAATGAAAAAATAAACCACCAACATGGTGGCTGTCATACAGAAATTGTGGGTGGAGTCAGGCGAACTGTCCAACCAATGGGTGGAGCTCGGACGCACACATGCACGGCTCATTTTATAGTGTAGGTATGTAAACAAATATATATATATATATATATATATATATATATATATAATTCACATTTATAGTTTCGATATCCTCCTCGCTCGTCATACAGCATGCTCAACATTTATCATTTTTAAATCACGTACTCTCCCTTCAAGCAGAGAGCCCTCTGGTGCAGACGTTTGGGATAATGAATGAACACGTAACCAGGAGTGAGAGGAGGTTGCTGTGGGAAAGGGGGGAGAGAAGGGGGAGTGAAGGTGGTTTAACCTCACTCTAAATCGCATGAGAAAAAAAGAAGAAGATGTTATCCCCATAATAACACTGCATCTGTAATTGTTGTAAAGGGTTATTTCCAACAGTGGGCAGGTGCTTTAATTTCGTGTTGGACCATCATTGACATCGATACTGATAAGAAGAAGAAAAAAACAACTCTCGATCCGTTTTGTAATTTTTTGAAGGATTTGATGCTATTTATTCATCAAACAACTTATTACGATCTTGAGTGAAGAATCATATTAAGGGTGAGGGGAGGCGAGCGACGAGTTGGAATGATTTTGGGAGCAAAGGTTCTGCTTTGATGAAGAAGTGTTTCTCTCATAGCCAAGATATTCTTTATTAGACGTCACTCCTGAGAAATAACCAACAAAACAACATGTTCTCTCATAATTATCCAGTTGAGTTATTTTCACTTGCACTTATTCCACTACATACCTTAGTTGAACTTTCAGAACATGCTAACCATACTCTCCAGTCGAGGCCTTATGCATGCCATTATTTTTCCATGTCTGCATCTCAAATGAAAAACGAGGTGGCTTTATGGATGTGACACGACCCAAGCGTCTGTGCCTCCACTGTCTACAACCTCTACCATAATTTCCTCACCTGCCTGTGTTTTTCTGTCATTAGTGTGTTTTAGGATCTGATGGCCGGAGGTGCGCACGCTCCTCTCTGAGCTGTCTAGCCTAGGTTCAAATCTCGACCCAGCCATAAATTGTCATCCTGGTGTTTCACAGACAGGGTAATTCATCGTCGTGCATGCCATACACCGGATGGATGGTATACGAGCGTCGCATCTGCCAGCATTAGTTGGTGGACGTTAAAGATCCCACGGTGTCCTTTGCGAAGAGTAGGCGAGATATCGCCGGCACCATGGCCAAATTACAAATTCCTGCCATAACCTGAGTCGAACGTCAGGACATGGCAGCCGGTTCGTGAAAGACTCGGGCCAAGCTCTCCCTAGCCAACCCCACAAGAACGTAGGAATAATTGTGGGCATTAATGAATAATAATAATAATAATAATAATAATAATAAGTATATTTTAGGATCTGTAAGAAATTCATGATAGACTGCCTGAAGAAGTGTGGTAAGCATTGCAATTCTTCCATTTGTAACAGTGATGACTTAGCAGTTGTGATGCTGGTGTGGCATCCCAGAGGATGTGGCTTCACATTCAGCATTAGAGATCTTAATTCACATCTTCTGGAAGCATATGTGTAAGGACAATTCCCACGTAGCTATAATATTGTTGGTGGAAAACCCAACTGGTTCACTACTGACCTTCAAGATAGGGGTAACGAGCTCCAACTGTGAACAAGCTCAAATATTTCATCAAAATGTGGAGTTGCCCATGGAAAATGGGTATGGTCAAAATGTGGAGTTGCCTATGGAAAATGGGTATGGTCAAAATGTGGAGTTGCCCATGGAAAATGGGTATGGTCAAAATGTGGAGTTGCCCATGGAAAATGGGTATGGTCAAAATGTGGAGTTGCCTATGGAAAATGGGTATGGTCAAAATGTGGAGTTGCCTATGGAAAATGGGTATGGTCAAAATGTGGAGTTGCCCATGGAAAATGGGTATGGTCAAAATGTGGAGTTGCCCATGGAAAATGGGTATGGTCAAAATGTGGAGTTGCCCATGGAAAATAGGTATGGTCAAAATGTGGAGTTGCCCATGGAAAAAGGGTATGGTCAAAATGTGGAGTTGCCCATGGAAAATGGGTATGGTCAAAATGTGGAGTTGCCCATGGAAAATGGGTATGGTCAAAATGTGGAGTTGCCCATGGTCTTCCAGGATGAGACCCACCATGGGTATGGTCAGTTTTCTCATCCCGAGTCTGCATCCAAAATTCCGTATCACCTCAGCGATTTTCTTACCCTTTGTACTTATTGTAAAGCTGCAATCTGTGTCCTATTGGTGCATTTGCCAAGGGGTCTGTAGGCAATGCCCAGTTTGCCATGATGACATTCTCGAATCCAAATCTGAATTTTAAAGGTTTGGGTCCTATTCTATAGCCGCACTTACGCATGCGCACATCTTCGCCACATTCAGTCGAAACACTGATATATTCCACAATGAACGTTACTCATGGTAAGCCTTTGCATTTCAGTTCATCTTTAAAAAAAAAAGGAGTTAGGGTGGATTTTACAACTTTTTATATTAATTCTCAGGATCAGACAGCTTTACTGCAAGTATTCTACATTTAAGAAAAGCTGCCACCCTTGCACGTTTGCAATGATTCTGATGGGTGACAGCTTTTCTCGGTCGTAGGGTATTTGCTGCCACTAGATCATGAAGAATGCACTGGAGAACCTTTTCTCATACCCGATTTTTCTTTAGCTGATTCAGGTTGTAAGTATTTCGAGTAATGCACATCCAGTTGCTAAGTGGATTGAGGCACAAAGCTGTTGCACAAACCGAGCGTGGTGTTCAACAGCCAGATCTTTACCCACGCTCTGCCCCTGGCAGCAGTTACCATGGTTAGGTTTATTTCTGTGCTGGTGGATGAGCTGTGAGCTGTCTCTATTTCTACCTTTTGGTGTTTTTCTTAAGGAATTTGGGCCAAGCGAGATGACGCAGGTCAACTGGTAATCAACCAACGATCTGATTTGCTGCGGTTCCGATTATGAGTCGGCATGGTCCGGTGATAGTGGGCTTGTGAAATGAACCTGATGTTGATGCATTCTCGAGGAGAACGGACAAGCAAATGCATGTGATATTGTCGGATATGCAAATCTTAAGAAAAATATCGAGAGATGAGTGCGAAATTGTGTCGTTAACCCAATTTTCAACTTCACGGCTTTGGCACCATTACAGCCTGTCATGGTGAGTTGTGAAACATGATTAAGTGAAAACATCCAGTTTTGCAGATGATGCTTTGAAATACAGCATCGCTAAACAGTTCTGTTACCTCGGCACGGTAATACAGTTGGAGTAATAGGCCTTCCGCCGTATTTATCAATGTGCCATGTGTAACGTTTTCTAATGAAGCAGTCATGAAGGCAGATAATCCCGTGTATGCCTGTCCACCGGTTTGTCTGCCTCTTTGTGCTCATGTGATATGTGATTTAGAATTGACTTTAATAATGACAGTTTCAGAAGCTTTCAGACTTGACACACTTTATTACCTTATCCTTCTTGTTTGTATCTTGAAGAAACTGTTGGCCATTTGTGGTAGTCTTAATGTGTGTTTTACTTGTTTCTTTTGAATTCCCTCAAACCCAATGTGCACAACCTTATCAAACACGGACCACCTATTCCTAACACCGGGTGGTGCCCACGTCGTGTGAAGGATGAGACGGGTGTTTTCCCAGGAACACATAAAGCAGGAGGAGAATAGAAAGAGAGTCTTACTGAAGGTGCCCTTTTGCATATCAATCCACCACCAGCATAAACCTTTTTCTTTACGGCGAACCTGGTAGGGCACATCCATCTAGAATAGTGTTTGTTTGTTTGTATGTATGTATGTATGTATGCATGAATGAATGTATGTAGCTATGTATGTATGTCCGTCACAAACATACACCAATCAGAGCTGAGGATCTGGTCACATGTCAGGGTGATGTGACGTGATTACGTCTGTGATGTCATTACGGCGTACGACGGCTGACTCCACACACCGCCATTTTGATTTCTATGCCATTCACGCCAAACATATCGTCGAACCTGTCATATATCACAATCGCCATGCTTTACCTTCACGTTTTTTATTCAGTGTGAAACACAAACAAACCGATTGTTAAAATGACCATAAAATATTGAAAGCATTGGTGTGACGGGTCTTCCAACGACACAGTAGGTATAGGCTTTAGGCTTCATGCCTTTATGCCTCACCTTCAGGCCGCTTCGGACAAATTAGACCAGGTTTCTTAATACAGTGGCATCATTTTTGTAATAATAATAATAACGTTAATAATAATAACAATGTAGTAAATATAATCATAACACTGCAATCCCCTTGTCATGACTGCAAAGTTACTTGATTGAAGCGGTGTATGGTTGGTTCATTGTTGACACGAAAGATACAGAACTAGATGGTATTCATAGAATATTTACCCGGCGCAGTCAACTTCGTGCGAGCCAACTCTTCTGATTTTGAAGGTTTTCTTTTTCTTTGATCCAATATGGCTGCCAGACCACATGAGCGATTACATCATAAATTTATATGCTCTAATATAATTGTTGCATAGATCACGCTCAATAAATTTCAAACTGATCAGACAAAGCGTTGTCCCTATCAAATTATGACATCATAATTACAACAATGACGTCATCGTTAACAACACCTATTCCCCATGCGGAGTTCTTTACAATGAGCCACGTTTCAATTTTTTTCCATGGTGCAGTTTTGGAGATATAGACGTGTAACGTTTTTCAGTTTTTCCAAGATGGTGCCTGTACCACGTGACCTATGACATCATAATTATCATTAAAATATTCTACAGGAGGAGGCGCTCCTATGGTGAAAATTTATCCTCATTTGGACCAATAATTGCAGAGAAAAAAAAAATCATTCTGTGGAATTGAGCGTTTTACTTGTCGAATTATGACGTCAACATTAACATAGCTTATTCCCCATGGGGAGTACTTGACAATGAGCCTTGTTTCACCTTTTTCCATTGAGCAGTTTCAGAGATATAGATGTGTAAAGTTTTTCCAAGATGGCGTCTGTACGATGTGACCTATGACGTCATAATTACGAGTAAACAAGCGTTACGCCTAGGTCCCCCGTCGGTGAAGTGATGCGAGTTGACAAAGTGGAAGACGCAAGGCGGCCATCTTGGATTTTGACGTGGCGACCCAATTTTAAATAGCGTTCTTCCTTATGCCCAGATACACCCACACACCAAATTAGAAGTTGGTACTTCGCTTATTTTTCAGGATATTCCGCTCACAAGGTTCAGACATACATGGCGGCGGCCATCTTGGATTTTGACGTGGCGACACAATTTTCAATAGCGTTCTTCCTTGTGCCGAGATACACCCACACCAGATTAGAAGTTGGTACTTCGCTTATTTTTCAAGATATTCAGCTCACAAGGTTTGGACATACATGGCATCAGACATACATGGCGGCGGCCATCTTGGATTTTGACGTGGGTTGCACCCACACACCAAATTCGAATGCGGTCCTTCACTTACGCATGCCCGCACGCACGCACGCACGGACGGACGGACGGACGGACACACGGACGGAGGGGAAAACCATAGTCCCCCTTTCGCTCCACGGTGCGACGGGGACAAAAAATTCTACAGGCGGAGTCACTCCTACGGTACCATTTCGTGTCAATTGGACCAGCTGCTGCTGAGAAAATGAATTTTTAAAAGGCAGACACGTACGCCACACGTACACACGTACCCAACCGAATGCCTAACCCTACTTTTCACTTCGGGATCGCAGGGTAATAAACCAGAGTCTCAATGCAATCTCTTCACTTTCATGGTGACAGACAACTTACAGACTTAGAGTCCTTCAAAATAATTTAATACTCACATTATTTGCTAACTGGTATCACCACACAGGTCATACCATCCTCTTCAACTAAAGTATCAACCAAGCCCGGCTTCGCCGCTGTTAGACTTTTGGTCTTGTTTATTTGGTACATATAACCGTTTATTCACACCTCATCCCAAGCTTTGGTTTTTGCGCTCCATATTGCTCACTTGTACAAACCGAGGTCACAATAGCAGACGTAGATAGAAACAATGATTTTCTGAGCATTTGGTTTCAAATCTTAATGACCTACACTGCCCATTAGTGTCTCAAAGCACACTTGGGCCATTGACTTTGCTCAGGTGGTTTAGCTCAGCTTCGAACATCCAGGACAAACATTGTGGGTCCAAAGTCACCAATGCTATAATCATCAAAAGGGAATTATACAACTTTTATTTAGAAATCCTAATCAACTTCTTTGCATTGACTCCTTGAGGACTTCGCTAATTGCACTTGTCTAACCTGGGCTACCTAATCTATGTATATTTGGCAATGTATTGTGAATCTATATGGTTGTTCCAATGATTTACTCAACCAAAATAGAAATATCATGAAAATGCCCCAAATACAATAGGAAATAGGGAAATTTAGAAACAGGAGAGGGGAATTTGGCCCATTATGACTGTGACATATCCATACCCAATTAACTTAACTTATTGTACTTGTACATAAGAAACCTAAACCTATTACAAGGACTAAATGATTAGATTTTGGTGAAGATCGAAGAAGACTTTTTTTTGTGATCCTTCACCATTGAGTGATAGAGCTAAAACCGATATATCGTAGCATATCTCAAAAAGTTGTGGACAAATTCAGACGAAACCTGGTGGACAGGTTGGGTGTGTGACGAGGACGAATCGATTCAATTTTGGTGAAGATCCGAATACGGATCCAGATACGAGAATTTTTTAATTTTTTATGTGATTCTTCACCATTGAGTGATCAGGCCAAAAACGACACATGGCATGATATCTCAAAAGGTTGTTTACGGATTATGACAAAACTTGGTAGATGAGTTGGGTAGGTGACAAGACCGAATCGATTCGATTTTGGTGAAGATCTGAATATAGATTCGGATAAGAGAATTATTTAATTGCAAGTGATTCTTCACCATTGAGTGATCGGGCTAAAACCGGTACATAGCAGGATATGTCAAAAAGCTATGGATGGATTTGGTCGAAACTTGGTGGAGAGGTTGTGTGTGCGAAAAGGAATAATCGTTTAGATTTTGGTGAAGATCTGCATATGGATTCGGATACGAGAATTATTTAATTTTCAGGGTTTTTTTTTTTTTTTTTGTATACATAATCGAGGCTCGTGAAAGAGCTCTAACACTTATCGCACAAACAAATCAAACAGACAAACACACAAAGTATATAAAAAGGGGAGCGGTAGACAAGATGGGGAGAGAAGGGGAAGCACATAAACACAACATTTGTGAGGGACATCAGGAATGTGTGGGAGGGAGGGAGAGGGCTTGGGGGGAGGCGGCGTGGGATTATCAACAAGCCGATTAGATTTTGTTTCAGATTTGAATCCAGGTCCGGCCTATCAGCATGGTGGAGGTATGCTCTAACTAGAATGCTGTTCTAGTTAAATTAATGCAAGTTAACATCTACATTCTTCAACTTTCGCGTTTAGTCCCTAAGGCAGGGGACTTAGCCAACATACAGACACCGACTCTTTTCAAGAGATACTCTGTTCTTCAATATACATGATAAAAACCTATGTTGTGCACTTGGCCTTCCCATGGGTAGCTGAGGCACTTGTGCACTACTTGATGGAGATAGCCCAAGCATTTCTTGATTTTGGAATCTGAGATGATTCGTAGTATAATCAAACCTTAATACCCAAAATAACAAATTTTAATACTGCATTAGGTACTAAAACTGCAAGTCATAATAAGAGATTGAATGAACAGAACGAAAGAAAATGTATCCCTCTACATACTGGTGTTGGCTTAGCGGTTAGGGTGCCGGCTTGGGATCCTAGGATTCTGGGTTCGAATCCCGGTCGATCGCTAAATTAACACCAGGGGGGTTGACTCAGTCTGTCATCCTTTCGAGGTCGGCAAATTGAGTACCAGCTTGCTGGGATGAATGATCACGGTGAGTACCCCGATTTAGAATAGGTACACTGTATCCCTGCGCATCGTAAGAGCGTGACCAAGGGTTGGCGTCAGGAAGGGCATCCGGCCATAAAAACATTGCCTCAAACAGGGAACCATGATTGTCATGGGGCCCGCAAGCCCGCTCTAGCGGGGAAAATGGCCTTAAAACGATCATTCATTCATTCATTCATTCATACTGGTAGACGTTGAAGCAGAAAGTTGGTACACTTCAAGAATGTTAGTTTAACATAGTAGGCCTAAATCAAATGGAATCACAAATCAACCATGACTTCTTAGAAGAGAAGCAAAAAGGCAGAGGCAGCACCTCCCTCTCCCTCGAGTGCATTCTCGTTACCCTCGCCAGAGGAGAGGCGATTGCATATCCGCTTGTTACTTGCGGAATTGAAGATTCCCAAGTCCAATTGGGATTGGGCTGGCTGGTCTGTTATTCTGTCTGTCCGTTGGTCTTTTGGCACGTCAATCGCCTACAGGTTGCAATTCTACACTGAGCTTGGCAAAAGCTAGAAGCCTCTTGTTTTTGAGGTCAAAAGGTCAAGGTCATGTGACATCGTCAATTTTCATTCGATTGACTTGAAATATGAACGCAATTTGCATGTTGGGGGAAATGAAGTGGTTCACCAATCAAAAGCTAGAATCCTCTTGTTTTTGAGGTCAAAAGGTCAAGGTCATGTGACATCGTCAATTTTCATCCGATTGACTTGAAATATGAATGCAATTTGCATGTTGGGGGCAATGAAGTGGTTCACCAATCAAAAGCTAGAAGCCTCTTGTTTTTGAGGTCAAAAGGTCAAGGTCATGTGACATCGTCAATTTTCATCCGATTGACTTGAAATATGAACGCAATTTGCATGTTGGGGGCAATGAAGTGGTTCACCAATCAAAAGCTAGAAGCCTCTTGTTTTTGAGGTCAAAAGGTCAAGGTCATGTGACATCGTCAATTTTCATCCGATTGACTTGGAATATGAACGCAATTTGCATGTTGGGGGCAATGAAGTGGTTCACCAATCAAAAGCTAGAATCCTCTTGTTTTTGAGGTCAAAAGGTCAAGGTCACAGTGACTGGTTTCGCACAGACAGATCTATGACCACTTGTTCTTCTGTCTGTCCACACTTAATGTGCTAACGTAGGCCACAAGCTTCACCTAGTGTTCGCCATTGTTACATATCGTCTTTTTTCAACCGAGTATCTCTATAAAGTATGTCCAATTAGAATACAAGTACGTCTATAACGATTGTACTATTACAATGCGAGGGGGTCGACAAAATACATACTGTTGGAACGTGAGGACATCTATAAAATACATACTTTGGAACATGAATCTGTACAATAAAACCGAAAAGGTCTGTTTGTCCACTATGGGCATACACCTACATTCTCAATGCATTGTCTACACACTACACAGACACAAGCACACCTGCACACCAACACCACTCAAACTACACAACACAAAACACGTCATTGTGAGGGTCTGCAATCTCTGATTGCTCTTTCCAGTTGCATTTGTGACGAAAGGATGTTTATCATTGGTTTGTCACCACAAATTTAATTTCTACAGCTATTATTTATCCCAACTTCAGACTCTGCCATGGACTATTGGTCCATGGTAAATGATGGAATTCCAGAGCTTCAGAATTTGTTTCGGTAATGGGATTCCAGAGCTTCAGAATTTGGTTAGGTAATGGGATTCCAGAGCTTCAGAATTTGGTTAGGTAATGGGATTCCAGAGCTTCAGAATTTGTTTAGGTAATGGGATTCCAGAGCTTCAGAATTTGTTTCGGTAATGGGATTCCAGAGCTTCAGAATTTGCTTAGGTAATGGGATTCCAGAGCTTCAGAATTTGTTTAGGTAATGGGATTCCAGAGCTTCAGAATTTGCTTAGGTAATGGGATTCCAGAGCTTCAGAATTTGTTTAGGTAATGGGATTCCAGAGCTTCAGAATTTGCTTAGGTAATGGGATTCCAGAGCTTCAGAATTTGTTTCGGTAATGGGATTCCAGAGCTTCAGAATTTGGTTAGGTAATGGGATTCCAGAGCTTCAGAATTTGTTTAGGTAATGGGATTCCAGAGCTTCAGAATTTGTTTAGGTAATGGGATTCCAGAGCTTCAGAATTTGTTTAGGTAATGGGATTCCAGAGCTTCAGAATTTGTTTAGGTAATGGGATTCCAGAGCTTCAGAATTTGTTTAGGTAATGGGATTCCAGAGCTTCAGAATTTGTTTAGGTAATGGGTTTCCAGAGCCCCCTAAGTCATTGTTTCTCTTTGAAGAGCTTGTTGGAATAATTATTTGGAATTTGCTGAGGGATCCAGCAACAATAGCCTGCTCCGTACATAAAACTCCAGAGGATATTTAACGCTCACCAGAAATCAATGCCAGCCAACAGGTCTTCAACTTAACAACGCCATTCCACAGAAGGCACACTCATTGATGCAACACTCTGCCTGCAAAGCACCAATCCGACATTTTATAGTCAGATCAATAATCAAACCCAGACCAGATAGCTCAAAGGCCATCCTGTGACCGCACCTCCGCACCATCCTGTGACCGCACCTCCGCACCATCATGTGAGAAATGCTTCTAAAGGTTTTGTCATCCAATTCTCCCGGTCCTACACATGAGCTTTTAAAAGAATGAGATATTTCATTGCTCCTCCAACCATCCAATATAATTATCAACATTGAGTGGGCAATCCCACAGCAAACATTGTCCAAAACTTTGATCATCATGCTTGCATAATATTACTGTGCACACCTGGAAAGGAGAAAGAAATGTTAAATGCATCCCAAATTGAGACACCCACATTAGTTCTTTGCCACACAATAGGTATCTCCACAACCCACTTAGTCCTATGGGAAAACCTCTGTTCTCCATCATCAAAAGATTGATGGACTACGGTGTAGGAGCGGAATCTACAGTCCGATACGCATTTACAACCTGCTGTGATGAAAGAAAATATTCAGAAACAAAAGGAAACCTCTGGGATTTACAACGACATAAAGTTAAGTCTTTCATCGACTATTAATCAAAAGAATAATATTCTTCGATCACATTTAGAGTGAAATAAAAGTCAAATTTCAAAAACTCAGAATTGTCACATCTGCTAATTAATTAATTAATTCGGTTAATTCCACTTCGTATATCCTTGCACGCAAAAAATGCAGCCATTAAGCAACAACTACAGAGCCTTCAGAAAGTATTCACACCCCTTGACATTATCGCATTTTGTTGTGTTACAGCCTGAATTTTAAAATGGTTTAAATTGAGATTTTTTGTCATTAATCTACACATAATACCGCATAATGGCAAAGTGGAATTGTAACGCTGAAATGTCTCGAGTCAATAAGTATTCAACCCCTTTACTATGACACTCCAAATTGAGCTGAGATGCATCCAATTTCCTTTGATCATCCTTGAGATGTCTCCACAACTAGACTGGAGTTTACATGTGGCAAATTCATTTGATTTGACGATTTAGGAAGGAAGAGATGGTTAGGAAAAAGAAACACACCTTTCTATACCAGGTCCCACAGTTGACAGTACATGTCAGAGCAGAAACTCTACCAGGAAGTCCAAGTAATTGTCCATAGAACTCCAAGGTAGACTTGTGAGGAGGCATAGATCTGGAGAAGGCTATAAGACAATTTCTAGAGTGTTGAACGTTCTCAAGAGCACAGTGAGCTCCATGATTAGGAAATGGAAATAATATGGAGCTTCCCAGACTCTTCCTACAGCTGGCTGTCTGACCAAAATGAGCAACCAGGCAAGAAGGACCTTGGTTAGGGAGGTGAACAAGAACCCAACGACCACTCTGACAGAGCAGAGTTCCTTGGCTGTGATGGGAGACCCTGCCGGAAGGACAGCACTTCACAAAGCACTTCACAGATCCAGGCTTTATCAGAGAGTGTCCAAACGGAAGCAAATCCTGAGAAAAAGGCACACGACAGCATGCCTGGAGTTTGCAAAAGGTTTGCAAAAGGAAAGACTCAGAGAGCATGAGGCAAAAGATTTTGTGGTCTGTCGAGACAAATATTGAACTATTTGGCCTGAATGCAACGTGCAGCTCATCCCCCATCTAACACCATCCCTTTAGTAAAGCATGGTGGTGGCAGCATCATGCTAGGGTGATGCTTTTCAGTGGCAGGGTCTGGGAGGCTTGTACGGGTAGATAGAACAATGTATGGAGCCAAATACAGGCAAATCCTTGAGGAGAACCTGCTTCAGAGTACAAAAGACCTTAGACTTCAGCGAAGATTTACGTTCCAATAGTACAATGACCCCAAGCATACAGCCAAAGCAACGTGAAAACATGAAAGTCCTTGTGTGGCCCAGCCAAAGCCCAGACTTTAATCCCATTGAGAATCTGTGTAAAGACTTGAAGGTTGCTGTTCACCGACGCTCCGAATCCAACTTGCAGAACTTGAGCAAATATGGAAGCAAGAATTTGAGAAACTTCCCAAATCCAGATGTGCAAAGCTGATACAGACATGAAGACTCAGAGCTGTAATCATTGCCAAAGGTGCTTATATGAAGTATTGACCCAGGGGGCTGAATACTTATGTAAATTATGTTTCCATATTTAATTTTTAATTCATTTGTAAAAAATTGCACTTCCACATTATGGGGTATTGTGTGTAGATCAGTGTCAACAAATCTCAATTTAATCTATTTTAAATCCAGGCTGTAACACAACAAAATGTGGAAAAGTCAATGGGTGTGAATACTTACTGAAGACACTGTAACTTCAGTGAATATCTAAAGTTGAGGTATCCATGTCTTTTGCCAAATTTTCCAAAACACTTGCGACATCACGTGTACGTTTCACAACAAATCTTTCTTGGACAAGGCATGCAGCTGCTTTCACATAAATTCCTGGGTAAATTTACTGAAGCTGTAGTAATTCTCAGTTTCAAGGATATTATCGTCTTTCCCTTTCATCAAAATAGCTTGGTGTTGGCTTAGCGGTTAGAGTGCCGGCTTGGGATCTTAGGATCCTGGGTTCAAATCCCGGTCGATCGCTGAATTAACCCCAGGGGGGTTGACTCAGCCTGTCATCCTTCCGAGGTCGGCAAATTGAGTACCAGTTCACTGGTAATTCCCTGTGTGTCACAAGAGGTGACTAACAGGGTTGGCGGCAGGAAGGGCATCTGGCCATAAAAGATTGCTACAAAAAGGGGATTACGGTGCCTGAAAAAGGCCAACCCCTGCTCTGCGGGGAAAATTGGCCTCTAAAGGTGGTTTTTTTTTTCCTTTCATCAAAATACTTGATTTTATCAGGAAGTTACTAAATTTTACCAAGAACTCTTCCATTTTTGTAATCATTGATATTGTCGATCATCCATTTATTAAGCTATGTCTTATGCCCCCATCACCTAATGCCCCCCAGCACCATCTACACCCTTTTGGCGAAACTCCCAAGATCTAAATTCACTGCTCACCTCCACTCATTCATTCCTCTTTTTCCTGCCTGTGGAACCACGTCCCTCTTCCTTAAATCTCATCCTTTCCTCCAGGGATTCAATATGGCTGTTCGCCACCATCTCAGATCATCCTCCATCCACAATCATAATTTTTTTCTATCCCCATTAACCCTCCTCACCCCACCTCTTTCTGTGTTTCCAGTTTTTCCTCCCACTTCTGTGATTGTATCCATCTTGTTCACCCCCCTGTGTCCTCCCCTTTCTTTCATTCTTCCCCAGATCCCTTATTCCTCCAAGTCTCCCTCTATTTTGTCCCTCAACTTTGCTGATGGTGTGTTTCCCTGCATTCTCTTCCCCCTGTTCTTTTTGTTCTGTTACTTGCTGTTCTGTTCCGTTTTATAGCTCCTCCATGAGCCTCGACTCTTTACTGTATGCAAAAATAGACATGCATGCCTTCACCGCTTCACTATCCTGTCAGTAGTCTGTCCCTATGGTTACTGTGCCCTCTGTCTGTTTGTACCTTCCATAATTGTCTGTCCCTTTTCCTCTTCTTTCCATTTTCTGAGCATTGTCATCTCACCATCTGCAATCCAGCAGAGGAATCCCCGAACAGCATGCTGGGAATCTTGTTGTTGTAACCATGTGGTCAGAGAATGGTGACATCAGTAGGAAACCCAAACCACTGACAGAATGCAAAATGTTGAACAATGCAAGCGCAAGCACAAAAAAGCCGGCACGACACAGAGCAGAATGCGCTGTTTCATCAATGAGATACACATTAATGTAGACAGGCACACAGTAGGACACAGTTTCTGCTGATCCGACTTAATTGTGGGAGTGAAATTGACACACTTGGTAGCATTTATGAAGCATTTTGTGCAATTGAACAATATTTCCAAGGAAGCACATAGTCAATGACCTTATCACATTCCTACAAAGCAAGCTATGTCTCCCCTTCCACCCCCGCTGCCCCCACCGAGACACAATGAGCTCTTGGGTTTCCTTTTTGATGCACCACCATCCACGACTGACAATGTCACCTCTGTTGGTTTTGTCTTCCTAATTGGCTTGTTTTGGCTCCATGGATTAAACATTAAATGTGCTGGTTTTCTGCCCACCCACCTCTTAGAATGTGGGATGGCCTTCATCAGCCCCAATAACTTCCATCACACTGTTGTTACCATCTCACCCCTTTCAGGTTTTGCCAGCACTCAATCTCAATTCCATATTCGAGAGAGACTGCCATCCATACAAGCTTTCCTGTATGCACATTCTGTGGTCAAAATCAAAATGGTTTCTTTCTTAGAGAGAGAGACAGAGACAGGGACAGACTGACTGACTGACTGACTTTTATGTCCTTTTATTACAAAAGTATTTTAAAAAACAATAAATGATGATTCAAAGAAAACAATCACAACAGTTGCACAAACCCTTACATGATAAATAAACAAAATATAAGCAAATAAACAAGCAAGTATTAAGAAAAACAACTACATAGTAAATACTAACTGACCCTCAGCTATTTTGCAAAAAGCATCTCTCTCACACCACTGCTTCTCAAAGAGTTGTACCTCAGAACAACAACAAAATTCCAGCTTAACTCTTGCCACACAGAGAGCTTTAAACATTTCAAAAACATCTGTACTATACGAATCATTCCGTATCTTTGATTTCCTGGTCTTATATATCGCCAACTTGGCTTACGAAAGAAATGAATTAAAATTGTTGTTGGGGAATTGAACCGCCCACTAGGGCCAAACATAAAGGCAGGAAAATCAAAAACAAAGGAAAGCCGTGCAGGGTAACATTTTAAAGAAAACAAATAAAGGAGTTAACCGGTCACAGCGCACATACGCATGGGAGCAAGGTTTCAGTTTGTCCACAAACATTGCTCACTTATCGCTTGCGAGAAGCGGTGAATTATGGAATTTGTGGGTAGGATCCAATGAGGAATTCTCCATTGAAGATCCCCAAAACGTTTTGGCACAGGCTGTTTATAGTACCACCCCCAAATAGGGTAAAGGGGAGGGGTATTCGGCAGGACTGCAGGCCATCTACAGGGTACAGGGGAGGACAACGAAGGAAAAATGATTTTTAAGCATTGCACATACAGGGTCTTTCGATTGTTCCCAGAAAAGGATAGAAAGCGGGCAAAACTAATCAGTTCCAAACTGAAAGAACCAGATAGACAAAGATTGGGGAAGGGTGGAGAAGATTCAGAGGTGGGTATGGGAGGGTTGCTTGCCCAGCCATTTGAGGCACAGTAGATGCGAAGCACCATTTTCAAAAAGCTGTCAACTCTGCGACACGATCTAATGCCAACCGTCGAAGCCAGAGCAGTAGCACTGATCCACTTGTCACTGGCGGCGTTTCTCAAGTGACACACTTTTGTTACTGAGGCATTTATAAACTTTTGAATGAAGGTGCTTTCATTCACACACTTACCAAATACCATGTTGTGAAATTATGGTTCGTTGAAGAACATGGATCAAACATAAGTCGAGGGGTCACGGAGACAGGTAAAGGCTTGCCACACATTCAGTAGGCTTTGGTGAAAGGCAGGTAGCATCGATAGGTCTATCTTGGTCGAGTCCATCAGGAACAGCTCCTGTGCAAGGTCCAACTTCCCCGCTTAACTTAAGATGCAGCTGGTAAGCCGTCTCCAGGCCAAACATGGTTCAAACAAGAAGCACCATGTTGTTCGTAGGTGGAAAGCCATGATGCTGCACTTGACATTGGCCAGCCCTTGGCCACCCTCTGCAGTTGGTAAATTTAGAATCTCTGGTCTCAGCCAATGCTTTCCGGACCCGAAGAAATGGGTGATACATTTTTGTATGTCCTCCACCAGAGTTTTGGGTGGCTGCAGAGAAAGAACCTTGTACCATAACTTAGTGGTGACCAGACTGTTGATGACTAGTACCCTACCTCGGTAGGACAGTTGGCAGAGCAAGTTCTTCCATTTCAGTAACAGTACTTCAATGTGTGCCAACAAGCCTTCCCAGTTATGCCTCACAAATTCCCTGGGCCAAGGAACACCCCTAGGAACTTGATCCCATCTCTTCTCCATGAAAGATTGGCAGGGAGAGGAGGAGGGAGAGGAAATAGGGGGGCAGGTATAGGGTTGAAGCCACAGCGCTTCTGTTTTTGTCCAATTTATCTTGGCCGATGATGCCCTGCTGAAGACATCCAAAGCACTAATCATCAAATCGACGTCTTCTGACTGTCTGATGATGTCATCAGATGTCATCTGCACAAGCAATGCTTTTTATGGGGTGGGTACCAAAAGTAACACCAGACAAGGACTTCCGAAAGGTACTAAAGAGGGGCTCAAGGGATAAAGCGCACAAAATTCCTGACAGAGGGCAGCCCTGCCTTACCCCTTTCCCAACACAAAAGGGGGTACAAGTTCATTGTTTATCTTTAAGATAGCCGATATGTTTGAATAACATAATTGTATATGGAATAGAAAGAGAGGTCCAAAACCAAAACATTTTAGCACTTCAAAAAGATATGTATGAGAAACACAGTCAAAAGCTTTCTCCTGGTCCAGGAAGATCAAGCCACAACTTTCATAATTAATTTCACAGATTTCAATGACATCTCGGACAACAGAGATGTTATCCTGAATATTGCGACCAGGACCACAATAAGTCTGGTCCATGTGTATAATGTCTCCTAGTAGGGGTGAGAGACGCAAGGCCAAAGCCTTTAAGAAAATGTTATAGTCCATACACATTAAGGACACTGGCCTCCACTGTGATATGAGCAATAAATTTCCTTTTTTAGGAAGCAAAGTAGGCACGGCTCTCCTGCAGCTCAGTGGAGGTTCACCCTTCTTCAAGCTCTCCAGGAAAACCAGAAGCAAATCAGGTCCAATCGAGTCCCAAAATTCCTCGAAGAACTCCACTGGCAGACCATCCAGGCCAGGTGATTTCCCTCTGTCCAGGCTTTTAAGGGCAACAGAAAGTTCCTCAAGCGTGAGCGGTGACTCTAAATCCGTTCTTTGCTTTGGAGTTAGTGTACCGACCCCATCAAACAAGTTTCGAACAAGTTCTGCATCGACATCTGTTGCCTGGTAAAGTGTAGAGAAGAAGAATCTTGCATCCTTCTTAATTTATACAGGGTTGGTCGTGAATGAATTATCAGGACGTTTCAAAGCAGTAATTAGGGAATGCGGAAATTTTGTTTCAAAATCAAAGAAAAACAGGGTCGGACAATCCAGGAGGTAAAATTGCTGAAAGCGTAGTCTCGTTAGTGCTCCTTGGGTTTGATTAGAAATTATATTATTAAGAAGAGACTTCTCACATAGTCTTAGTTTTTTTGGGGGGGTAGGATGGGTTTTTTAATTTGTTTGAATCTGGAGAATCTCCTTCTCCAGCTCCGCTTTCATTCTGCGTTCTACCTGTGTGTTTAGTAAACAAAACTGCTGACAGAAACTTCTAATTTGGGCCTTTGTGTTGTCCCACCACAATCGCTGGGCCTTAAAACTGGATTTGGAGCCTCTCAGATTGGACCACACCCTCTCAAAGGCATTCCTAAAGGAGGGGTTATCTAATATGGAAATGTTCAGTTTCCAAAAAGAGTGGCGATTTGGAGATAACCCTACACGGTAACTCATGGTAATGAGATAATGGTCGTAGAAACCAGACGGGGAAATTTCAGTGGTGGGGGAGAGGTTGGCAAATGGCATATTTATATAAAATCGATCAAGTCTGGCAAGGGCCACTTGATTATTGGTAACCTTACACCAGGTAAATTGATGGGTGCCTGGATTTTGTATCCGCCAGATATCTTGAAAACCAAAATCTCTTATTATTTTAGATAACAGTCTGGCTGGTCCGGGGTGAGGTTTGCGCCATTCCGATCGCACTCAGGTTGCAGGGTGCAATTAAAATCACCGCCTATTATAATGCACTTCTGCAAGTCTAACTGCATCATGTGGAGTTGTAACCTGTCATAGAAGGTTTGTCGGTCTGTGCCCTTTGAAGGGGCAATAGACATTTATTAAAGTAAAATTTATGTCTCCAACAACAAAATCCAGTGAAGCTAAGTGACCTGGGATTATTTCCTGAAATGAGAGTTGGAGTGGGCAAAAATGGAGAATAATTAGAAAGGCAACTCCTGCTGTATGAGAGGTTGAATCGCTTAAGTAGCCGGCCTTTTTCATCATTCGATTCCATATAGCGTGAGACGATGGAGTATAGTGGGTTTCTTGTAAGAAAGCCACATCTAGTTTCTGTTGCCTCACAAGGTTGACCACTTGGAGCAGCCTAGACTGGCTCGCACCACCATTTATATCGAGGATATCAAAGATAGTCATAGAGATGTAAAAGAGGTAAGGAAAGGGAAATATGCACATCATCCTTTTAGTTCGTTTTTTGCCTTAACAATGTGTTTCTTAAGCCTACTGCATTGGGGTTCCGTGAAATTGTGGTTCCTGGGTCGGCGAATAATACACCTTGCCGTTGCAATAAACCCATGTAGATCAGAAAAATGATCTTTTATTTCAATATATCTTTTTCTAAAAGTCTGGTTCAGAAACCTGAGTATTTGTGATGGTAAGACTTTGGAATCACTGTATGTGGGTAATTCCTCAATGTCATAGGATTCCTCCTCCGACATGTCAGAAGCGCTATCTGGGACCCCTGGCTCTTGAGACACCAGAATACTCTGTGGTGTGCAGGTGTCCTCCTGCCCTGTTTCTGTAGGACCAGGTTGAGGGAGAGGTTCCACCAGAACCCCGGGAAATGTGGGGGCGAGAGGCAATTCTGCAACCTATTGCACAATTTGAGGTTCCTCCTCGGGACAATCATTGTGCTCAGGTACATTTTCTAAATTGTCCGGTACAACGACTATTTGATTTGAACGATCGTCATCAGGTGCGTTGAAACACTGAGGGGTCGAAATTTGCTCTTTTTGCTCCCCAGTCGAATCTCGACCCGACTTGTCATAATCCGCACAAGGATTTAAGGTAGTTTGCACTCCAATCTCATCTGGAGGTAGCGCATGCAACTCCTCCACATTAGGCTGAGGGCCCATATCGGCAGCAGGCAGAGGATCTGCATTCACATTTAGCAATACGTCATATCGATTACTCATCGATGTTTTATCAGGTGGTGCTGAGTCCAATGCATCGGAGTCTAACACCACCTTCTTTTCCTTACGGGGTGGAGGGACATTCCGAGGTGTTTTCCTCTTTCTCAAAGAGGAGACGAGTGTAAAACCATCCCAAACGTTGTCTTTTTCGGAGGTTTTCGATGTCGATGGTACGTTTTCTGTCACAGTATCAGGGTGTGTTGTCTGCTCAGACACTGCGGGGGCAATTTGTGGACAAAACCGTTTTAGATGCCCAAAGTTCCCACAGCCGAAACATTTCAACGTTTCCGTGGACGCAAATAGCCTGCTCATTACGACACCCCAGAGATAACATCGTGATCTCCGACACCCCAGAGATAACATCGTGATCTCCGACACCACTGTACCATACCGAGAAAGCTCTTTTAAAATTAAATCATTTTTCAGGAATGGGGGACAATTCGATATCAAGACTTTCACGGCTGGGGTGTCCAGTGGGGAGACCAGGACAAAATGTCCATTCTCGGTAGACAAACCGGTCGCCACAATTTCATGTACGAGCTGCTCTTCAGCTACGAATATTACCAGGCGTTTGGTCATCCGTGAAGCTGCACGGATTTTCGCAAGCCCGATTATGTTACCCACCGCAATAATGATGTCTTCCACAGTGACCTCGTTAGGGGGGAACGCAAACCACGCCATGTTTCCGCAAAAGCCCTCAAAGGCCGAGAAGGGGGGACGTGCCGACATTACGACGATCGGAAAATCCTCGGCCTAAGCCGAGTTGGATTTGTGGAGGGTGGATGGGGCAGGGGGTACAGCTCTCTGTACATGTAGGGAAAAAATGGAAAAGCGCTACTGGGCATACACCAGCACGAGCGAAACTATCACAAGGAAACACCTCTCAATGAGGAAAAGGGTGAGAAATCATGACAACCGGTCAGAGTGCCGATGGACTCACCCCTCGATCTCACCAAAAGGCGTGGGCTCTCTCTCTGTATCTCAGGGGAAGAAACGAAAGTGGAAAAAAATAAAGATAGCAACACAAGCGAGGAATGCAATGGAGGCGGGGAGGGGGTGAGGGGAACGAGTGGGGCGAGGGGAATGAGTGGGGCGAGGGGTGAGAGGAACGAGTGGAGGGAGGGAGGGGAAAGAGTGGGGGGAGGGAGGGGACGGGCGGAGGAAGGGAAGACCGAGCGGGGGGAATGGGCATGGAACTGGGAGGTGGGGGAAGGAAAAAGGGAAGGGAGGATGAGGGTTGTGGTACTGGGTTTGATGAAAATGGAGTGGTGGGGGAGACAGAGACTACACAATGTGAAAATAAACAAAAGTGGAAAGGAAAAGGTTAAAACAATGACATAAAAAGGGGGTGGGGGGAGGGTGGTAGAAAGATCGAAAGTCAGAGCAGCTCGCACCTCACCACCCATGCACAGCCGCCATCTTGCCATGCCCAACACACAAATGGCCAGCAGGGAGAGAGAGAGAGAGAGAGAGAGAGAGAGAGAGAGAGAGAGAGAGAGAGAGAGAGAAAGAGAAAGAGAAGGAGAAGGAGAAGGAGAAGGAGAAGGAGAAAGAGAATGTGAGTGTTCATGTTTATCTCCCGCTGTTTCAGCTTTGCTTGGCTTGTCTCTGTGCTATGTAAGAGGTAAACTACTCCACAATAAAATAATGTTACGAATACTCATTCAGCAAAAATCAAAGCTAATGGGATCGGGGAAACACGCTTTAGAATTCTGATTGCCAAGGAAAGGTTTGGGGCAGAATGGGAAAGAAGTGGAGGGGCGTCGGGCAACATTCAACCATGTGGCTAAAATGTCATTGCAATCAACAAAGTGTGTCAACTCCCCAATAACTTCCAACCAGAACATTTGGAGTTCCATAGAAGGGAATATGAAACTCCAAACCCTTCATGCATTTTCGATGAAGATATCGGGCATTATCTGGGCATTGTGATTGCCGATATCAGCAAATATTGGGCATTGTGATTTTTCCGTGCCATTACAGAATTTACATTACATTACATTACATTACATTAAGGTGAATATCGGAAAGACGAAGGTGATGGCAAGTGGTAAAGCATGTGGTGAGGTGGAAAGAACTGGGAAGTGGCCGTGTGCTGTGTGCAGGAAGGGTGTCGGAGTGAACTCCATTCAATGTACAATGTGCGCTGAGTGGGTTCATCAAAAATGTAGCGGTCTGAGAGGGTCATTAACCAGTGTGGCAGCTACATTCAAATGTAAGGTGTGCACAGAGGGAGCTGCAGATGGAGGAAATGTTGAGTTGGATCTTGGAGACGGCGTGAAGCTGGAAGGTGTGAAAACATTTTGCTACCTCGGAGACATGCTGAATGGAGAAGGTGGATCAGACTCGGCAACGGTTGCTAGAGTGAGATGTGCATGGAAGAAGTTTCGGGAATTGAGTGGCGTGCTGATGAGGAGGGGAGTGTCGTTGAGGCTGAAGGGAAAGGTGTATGCTGCATGTGTGAGAAGTGTTATGATTTATGGGAGCGAGACATGGGTAATGAACATAGAGCAGCAACGAAGGTTGGAAAGGGTGGAAATGTGAATGGTTCGGTGGATGTGCGGAGTATCGTTGAGAGAGAGGAATACAAATTATGAATTGCGAAAGAGGATAGGAATAGAGCCTGTGATGGATGCTGTGAAGAGGAACAGGTTGAGATGGTTTGGTCATGTGTTGAGGAAGGATGAAAGTGACTGGTTGAGCAGAGTGATGGAAATGAATGTGGAAGGAAGTAGAGGGGACGGGGAAGACCGAGAAAGACCTGGCTAAAGATGGTGGAAGAAGAAATGCGGGCAAGGGGGTTAACAAGGGGAGATGCAGAAAATAGGGCAAAATGGAGAATATTGTCATGGGGACCGCAAGGCTAACCCCCGCTCTAGCAGGGAAAATGGCCTTAAAATGCATGTTGTTGTTGTTGTTGTTGTTGTTGTTGTATTACAGAATTTTGATGTATTTTTTTCATTTTAAATATTATTTCAATACACGACGGGGCTGGCAGGAGAGTTCAGTGGTAGCACACTTGTTACATACCCTGACCCATTGACCATGGCCTGACATGCACATTACATACCCCGACCCACTGATCTGACTCGTCTGGAATCGATTTCCGACCCGACTATAAACTGAAGAATTGATGCTTTGTAGACCGGGTGTACCATCCCTTGGAAGGATGTTAATCTGGAGGACCAGTCAGCACAGCATTCACTGGCATCTCCGCCACTACATTTTGTGAACATTAAATATCCCACGGTGTCTTTTTCCAGAGTAGGTAGTTCATCGCCGGGACCTAAGAGAAATTCCAAATTGCAGCATGTGATCACAATTTTCTTTATAATGTTTAAACATATCTGAATCTCTTTCTAAGAGAAGTTGTGGCTGCTAGAGGCATTCAGGGCCGAAAGGGCAGAACACCAGGTGGGCGATTGCTGACGGTAGATTGATGGCCGCCAGAGCAAAGTTGCAGCCAGAAGCGTAAACATGACGGATTCAAGGCGCCCGAGACTGATGGCGCCTCTTTGGTCAATTTTAAACCTTTGGTCACCCATGACTTGAGAATGGGTACTGGTTGTGCACAATTAAGCCTTGTGTCAGCCAAATTACGAGACTTGTTTGGCCCATTTCAGCCGGCTGGCAGGCTGCACACAACCTGTCTTGCTGATTTCCCAGTGGGCTTTCTAGCTCAGCAAGCAACTTCATTGTCATAAAGCTGCACCAGAAGCTGATCTTCTCTCTCTCTCTTGGCACTCTTTACATCCCTCTTATCTCTGTACTGACCTGTGACAATTCTCTCTCTCTACTCTTTTTTTCCTTCCTATTTCAATTCATCCCTCCATGCAGCAGAAAACTTTCCGCAGCAGATTCCATAAGAAGGTGGGAATAATTGCCGCCATTAAAGTGGACGGCTTAATCTTTCTTTTCTTTCGTAAGCAGGACGAAGCTGCCAGGTAGCATCATTGGATGAGAGGGTTCAAATTTGTTCAGGATGCCGCAATAGCTCGCCTACTATTCGCTAAGGACACTGTCCCGGGGATCTTCAACGTTCACCAACTGATGCCAACGGATGGGGTGCCCAGTTTATTCTCCATCCTTGGGATTGATACCTTTCATCCATTCATCATTGTTGATTCTTCTCCTTGCTGCTCAGGTATATTTCTACAGTTTAGCATTACAACCACATGACTTTCAGTGACAGTTTGCACCTGCATCGTGATCGTCACACCCGTGAGCACTTTGGTGGAGATCAGCCAAAAAATTGGATGAGCAGTTGGCAAAAAAACAAACACACCGTTATCACGTTATACGCGAGAATATAAACATCCTTTACCTGGGGTTCTACCCTTTATTTTTTTTCATCTCTGCTTAAATGTTTTATCCGGCAGTGTCGGCACTCTGTTTTGCTCCCCTTGCTTCCAGCGTGATTCTCAGCTGAACAGCTACCTGACTGATTGTCCCCCGTCGCACCGCGGAGCGAAAGGGGGACTATGGTTTTCTCCTCCGTCTGTGCGTGCGTCCGTCCATGCGTGCGTGCGTGCGTGCGTGCGTAAGCGGTAAGCGAATGACCGAATTCTAATTTGGTGTGTGGGTGCAACTAGGCATAAGGAAGAACCCTATTGAAAATTAGGTCGCCACGTCAAAATCCAAGATGGCCACCACCATGTATGTCTGAACTTTGTGAGCAGAATATCTTGAAAAATAAGCGAAGTACCAACTTCTAATCTGGTGTGTGGGTGTATCTACGCATAAGGAAGAACGCTATTGAAAATTGGGTCGCCACGTCAAAATCCAAGATGGCCGCCTTGCGTCTTCCACTTTGTCAACTCACATCACTTCACCGACGGGGGACCGAGGCGTAACGCTTGTTGGTTTTGATTTTCTTTTTCTTTTTCGAGACTCGAGAGGGCCCAGCAGCGATGATCGACAAAGGTTTTAGGACCAGTCATGGCTGTTTGAGGAAATTTGGAAAATATGGCTATAGTATTTATTTGAGAGAAATTACCATTCCATGGGAATATGATATAAGTACGTAACATCAAAGGGAATTTATTGAGAAGATGCTTTTATTTGTTTGCTTGTGGGTTATGGGCAGTGCTGCTGATATTCATCATTGAATGCTCATCTCTCGTCTCCTGAGATGGTGATATAAAGCCCCTCTGTGTTACACTGCTGCGGTCTCTGTGGTGGATAGTTCCCCGGTCATCGGACTTGGGGGATGCAAGGGGAATTTTTGAAATGGTTTGGAGGGCAGGGGCGTCGCTGGGAATTGGACCATGGGGAACGTGCCCCGAATGTTTTTTGCTATGCCCTAAATATATTTAACCCCTTGGCACTGATAGGCCACTTTATAATGATTAGCCTACTTTTCTACACTTGCCACCATGCTAAGTGGTTTATTGGGCATGATGAGATCTTAAGTTTGAGGGTGCCTGAGCCCCAAATCTTTTTGGAAGCTCACAATGCCTCTGGTGGGTGATGGGGGAGGGGAAGGGGAGTATCAATATGACTCAAGAGTATGGCAGGCAGATAATGGAAAAAGAAGAAGGGTGTGGCATGCATTGGAATGAGATGAGACATGAGCTTTAACACAGAGAGAAATTAAAACAGCACTCGGTAGAGCACATATCTCTGCTAGGCTGAACAGTTTTGGATTTGTATCCCACTGATAGGCCAGATATGCATCCGGACCTGGACCAAAATCGAATCAGCTTGTTCGGGTCACACGCCCAACCTGTCCACCACGTTTTTTTCCGAAAGCTTTTTTGAGTATTGGCTTCCTTCTTGCCACCCTGCCATATAGGCTAGACTTGTGGAGTACTTGGGATATTGCTGTCACATGCACACAGTGACCAGTCTTTGCCATAAAGGCCTGTGGGTAGCTCTTTCGAAGTTGCCATTGGCCTCTTGGTGGCCTCTCTGATCAGTCTCCTCCTTGCTTGGTCATCCAGTTTGGAGGGACCACCTGATCTAGGTATGGTCTTGGTGGTACCATATACCTTCCACTTCTTCATGAATGTATTGACCCTGCTCCAAGTGATATTCAAGGCCTTTGAAATATTTTTATACACATCCCCTGATCTGTGCCTTTCCACAACTTTATCCCAGACATCTTTTGAAAGCTCCTTGATGCTCATGGTTGAGTCTTTGCTGTGAAATGCACTACCCAGCAGAGGAAGCATACAGGAACAGCTGATTCTATTTTGAAACTAGAACGCCATTCTATTTTGAAAGTAGAGCGCATACTCCCGCCATGGGTGGCCGCTGCTGAGCTCTATCTTCCAATGGTAAAAAAATCCTTCAAAAAATTGCTGGATCCGGAAAAATATCCTGAGCTTCACCAAAAACTAAACAATTCTTCCTTATCCCAAGGGCAATCATCCTACCAACGTTCATCCAAATCCGTTCAGAACTTTTCCAGATATCTTGTTCACAAACACAAGAACACACGAACATACGAACACACATATGCGCACGCACGCACACACACACACACACACACACACACACACGCACACACACACACACACACACACACACACAGACGGACACGATCGAATACATTACTCCCTAGCGGGAGTAATAATGAGAATCACTACAATTTAACACAGGTTAACACAAGGCTTTCATCCGCACCTCAATGGAATACTGTTCCCCCCTCTGGGCCGGTGCTCCTGCCTCACACCGAGCTCGGCTTCACGCTGTTGAAACCAAAGCTTTCAGAATCATTGGAATCGCCCGTGATGAAGCTAACTCCGAGGGCCTTTCACTCACTCACCGCAGGCAGGTTGGTGGTCTTTCTGTCTTCTACCGACTCCTCTCTAGCCTTGCTCCCCCAGCTCTCTCTGTGCTCTGTCCCCCAAATATTCCTACAGGTCACACAAGATCTGCCAGCAACCCTCTTATGGTCAAACTGCCAAAATCTAGGCTCTCTGCTCACCTTCACTTTTTCATTCCCCTTTTCTCCCGCCTCTGGAACAAACTCCCTCACTCCCTTCAATCCCACTCCACCCTCCAAGTCTTCAAAACAGCTGTTCACCACCATCTCTTATTTTCCCCCATCCAAAACCTTGATCTTTTCTACCCCGCTAATTCACCCCAGATACACTTTTTTTTTTGAAATTCCAACTTCTTTCCTGGAAGTCCTTGCAGTGTCCATATGTTTTATACCTCTCCCACCTCCCCCCAAGCCTTCTCCCTCCTACATTTCTCTCGATGTTCCTGCTCTCAAATGTCGTGTTTGTGTCCTTCCCCCTCTCTCCCCATCTTGTCTACTACTCCCCTTATTTTGTGTTTTATGTGTCGGTTTGACTTTTAGTGTGATTAATGTTAGCTCTTTCACGAGCCTCGATCCTGTATACAAAAACAAACAAACAAAAAAAAAAAACACAGGTTGAGGCCAATTAACTTGGTGTGTGATTTTGAAGGTGATTTGTCACACCTAAGTTAATTTAGTATTGCTATTATAAGGGGGTGGACATTTATCCAACCAATATATTCTAGTTTTGTATTTTTAATTAATTTTCAGAAATTTGTAGAATTTGTTTTCTTACTTGGAAGTTGTGGGTTACGATGTGTAAATAAAGGTGGAACTAGAACGCCACTCAGTAGAGCGCATACTCCCGCCATGGGTGGCCGCTGCTCAGCCCTATCTTCCAATGATAAAAAATCCTTCAAAAAATTCCTGGATCCGGAATAATATCCTGAGCTTCACCAAAAACTAATCAATTCTTCCTTATCCCAAGGGCAATCATCCCAACAACTTTCATCCAAATCCGTTCAGAACTTTTCTTCCAGAAATATCTTGTTCACAAACACATCAACACAAACCTACGAACACACACGCACACACACGGACGGACACCATCGAATGCATTACTCCCTGGCGGGAGTAAAAAGTCTGATTTAACGCATTTTAACTCCAGGCAACAAGGAAACCTCAAACGCCTACACAGCTGACACTACCCGTGAAAAAGCTGAATGCCTAAATTCTGTGTTTGCCTCAAAATCTTATGTCCCAAACCCATCGCCCTCTGCACCCACCTTACCCAGTCGAACCCAGCTGCTCCTGGACTCTGTGCCCTTCTCTCCTGACAAGGTGGAGAAGTTTCTGTCAAATCTCAAATCTGATTCTGTAACTGGACCAGACAGCATCAGCCCATGGGTCCTAAAATCCTGCTCTGCCGCTATATGTCACCCTCTGTCTCTTCTCTTCACCCTCTCTTTTTGCTCAAGGTCATCTGCCATCTGCTTGGAAATCAGCCAACATTACTGCTTTACACAAGAAAGGTGCAAAAACCGATCCTTGCAACTACAGATAAATCAGCCTTCTCCCAATAATCAGCAAGGTCATGGAATCTATCATCGCTTCTGACATCAAATCCTTCCTCTTCTCCAATGGCTTGATGTCGTATCATCAATTTGGATTCAGACCAGGTCACCTTACTCTGGACATGCTGCTTCTGCTATCGCAAAAATGGATGGAGGTCCTCAATGCCGAACAGGAAATCAGAGCCATCTCCCTTGACATATCTCGTGCCTTCGATGCCGTCTGGCACCCTGCCCTGCTCACCAGACTCTCTTCTTATGGTATCCATGGAAATCGCCATGCATGACCTCCTCTCCTGTCGTCATCAACATGTTCCTCAATGCAGTGTTCTGGGCCCTGTACTTTTTCTACTCTTCATCAACGATCTCTCTGGAAAATCCTCTTTACCTTTTTGCTGATGACTCCACTCTCTGCCGCTCCATATCTCATCCCTCAGATCGGCAGGCAGCAGCTTCTTCACTTTTTTCAGACTCCGACAAAATCACAAACTTGTCAAACAAGTGGAACATCTCTTTCAATCCTGACAGATCTCACACTCTCACTATGTCTCTCTGTAAAGACCGTCTAGATAATCTTTCCATCTACTTTCTCAACAATCCTCTCGAAGAAGTTCTGTCACTGAAGCTTTTGTTCCTCACGGTTCCTCACGGCTGCCTTGATCTTTCCTGGGAAAACCACATTTCCAAGCTGGCTTCCAAACCAGTTGCCGTCTGGGCATCCTCATTGTGTCCTTTCTTGGCAAAACTGAGCTACTCACCACTTACAAAGCTTTCATCCGCAGCTTGATGGAGTGCTGCTCTCCCCTCTGGGCTGGTGCTCCTGCCTCACACCGAGCTCGGCCTCACGCGGTTGAATCCAAAGCTTTCAGAATCATTGGAATCTCCTGCGATGAAGCTGGTTCCGAGGGCCTTTCACTCGCTCACCGCAGACAGGTTGATTGTCTTTCTGTCTTCTACCGACTCCTCTCTGGCCTAGCTCCCCCAGCTCTGTCTGTGCTCTGTCCCACAAATATTCCTGCAGGTCGCACAAGATCTGCCAGCAACCCTCTTCTAGTGAAACTGCCAAAAGCAAGACTCTCTGCTCACCTTCTCTCCTTCATTCCTCTTTTCACCCACCTCTGGAACAAACTCCCTCACTCTATTCAATCCCACTCCTCCCTCCAGGTCTTTAAAACAGCTGTTCACCACCATCTCTTATCTTCCCCCATCAAAAACCTTAATCTTTTCTACCCACGTTAATCCACCCGAATTCCACTTTTTCAAAGTCCGATTTTTTCTCCTGAAAATCCTATAGTGCTGTGCATTTGTTTTATACCGTGTATTCCCATCCCCCCAGCCCTCACCCTTCCATAGATCTACCAATGTCCTTGTTCTCTACTGTCGTTGTGCACGTCCCGCTCTCTCCCGCTCCCTTTATTATGTTTTCTGTTCATGGATTTATGTTTTTTGTGTTACCTCTCAAACGAGCCTCGACTTTGTATACAAAAAAAAAAAAAGGTGAAAATTTTGAAAGGGGGTGCAGACTTTCTATACGCACTGTATATGTATGCAATATGCATGTATATATATATGTAGGTTCACATCATATAATATCCATTACTGTAAATAAATCACAAGGGCATCAGTTAACAACAGACAAAACAACACAATTTATGGTGTTGAAATTAATATTCACAGCAAATTATAAACGATGTGTTCAAATCAGAACAGCAGACAGGCCAATCTGAGACAAACAAACTTTTGCCATATTTTCCATCACTGCTCTCCCAGGATGTATTAATGTGCGAGCCTCTTCTACCAGTCCTTCCTCAGCATTTAGCACCAGAAAAACAATCTGTGAAAGCAAGCAATTTGAAAGAGGTGCAAAAAAGATAAATTGGGCTGCCATGCTGTTGTGTGCTCTTGGGCTCTATCATTGGGAGAAATGCGTGTGTTCTTGTTTTAGGGTGGAGGTACAGTTGTTGTTCCGCATGCAGCCTGTGGCTGTTGGTTGCATCATTTTCTGGAAGCGTGGCTGTGCCGCTGATGGAGGGCCCCCTTTTTGCCAGTAATCTGGTAATCAGTACTTACTAAACCAGTAAGTCAACCCACCTGGTGTTATTTTAACAGCACGACAGGGGTTCAAACTCAAGACCCTAAGATGTTAAGGCAGCCACCTTAACCGATAATCCAACACCAGGTTTGCGAGTCACAGTGCGTGCAATATAGACACCATCATCATTTATTCGTGTCCCTTTGTTTGCGTGTGCAGATTCTCTGCATTTTCTTCTTCCATGAGCCAGAATCTTTCTATTAATAAAATGTAATTATTTTGATCCGCCCCTCAGATTAATACAGGTTTGATGGTTGAGTTGCATGTTGACAGGTAACGGAATGAGAGAGCTATATATGGCATTACAGTGGACCATCCCTCAAAAGGGGGCAGTGGCACATCTGCATTAGACAGTGGTGTTGCGATTATAGCACATTGAGTATGTTACATTGAGCATTGGATTATGATTCGGGTCGTGTTGGTTTGGAAGGGTAAAAAAAATAATGAAAAATACAACAGCAGTGTGTGTGCTGCAGTGAACTCAAAGGTGCATCATCCAATTTATCAGGGTTTATTGATTTAACATAGTTCAGTCATTGATTGGCTGGTTGTGGTATGCGTGTATGTATGTGTGTGTGTTTGCACGTGTGTACGTGTTTGTGCACGCTTGTGTGTGTGTATGCAAGTGTGTGCATGTTTGTGCGCGCCCGTGTGTGTGTGTGCATGCGTGTGTGTGCATGTGTGTGTGCATGTTTGCATGTGCGCACGTGTTTTTGTGAGTGCGTGCGTGTGTGTGTGTGTGTTTGCAAGTGTGTGCGTATTTGTGTGTGTGTGTGTTTGCAAGTGTGTGCGTATTTGTGCGTGCCTGTGTGTGTGTTTGCGTGTGTACTTGTATGTGTGTGTGTTTGTTTGCGTGTGTATTTGTTTGCGTGTGTGTTTGTTTGCGTGTGTGTTTGTTTGCGTGTGTGTTTGTTTGCGTGTGTGTGTGTGTGTGTTTGCTTGCGTGTGTGTGTGTTTGTTTGCGTGTTTGTGTGTGTGTATGCGTGTTTGCATGTGTGTGCGTGTGTGTGTGTGTTTGCGTGTGTGTGTGTGTGTGTGTGTGTGTGTGTGTGTGTGTTTGCATGCATATGTGTGTGTGTGTGTGTGTGTTTGCATGCATATGTGTGTGTGTGTATGTGTATGCGTGTTTGCATGTGTGCGTGTGTTTGTGTGTGTGTGTGTGTGTGTGTGTGTGCGTGTTTGCATGCGTGTGTGTGTGTGTGTGTGTGTGTGTGTGTGTGTGTGTGTGCGCGCGCGTGTTTGCATGTCTGCATGTCTGCGTGTGTGTGTGTGTGTGTGTGTGTGTGTGTGTTTGTGTGTGCAAGTCTTTGTGTGCGCATGTGTTTGTGTGCGCATGTATTTGTGTGCACATGTGTGTGTGCACGCATGTGTTTGTGTGTGCATGTGTTTGTGTGCGCACATGTCTGCGCACGCATGTGTTTGTGTGTGCATGTGTTTGTGTGCGCACATGTCTGTGCACGCATGTGTTTGTGTTCGCGCATGTGTCCTTGTTTGGGTGTGTGTGCGTGTTTGCGTGCGCGCGTGTGTGTGTGTGTGTGTGTGTGTGTGTGTGTGTTTGCCTCTTTGGTTGTTATCTCCAAATGTGGGTTTCCAAAGGTGGAACGGAGCCTTCCCAGGTCTTGATGTATCCACCTTTGTGTGTGCCTGTGTGTGCATGTATGTGTGTATGCATGTGTATGCGTGTGCGTGTGTGTTTATGCTGGTGCCAAGGCGAGCATGACCTCTTTTGGTGCTTTTCCTGTGAAGTACCATTTGCTTATGTGTCACTTGTCAGGTTTGGATAGGATATCATTATGCGCTTTGCTCGTAATAATCATTTTGTGTTCTGCCTGCATGTGAGATGCGTTTGATGAATGTTGCGTTTCCATGCAATTGGCCTCCTCACCACCCATTGCTGATAAAATACAAGTGGACAATTATTTTCACATTTGAGTCAAAATGAACAAAATTTTTGGCTGACATGCTTGACATAATCGTGTGGCCTTTTCCCAATGGTGTCTAATTTTATTTACTAGGTACAGTATCCTCCCCCAACTCTTTCCCATCCGAACATCCTCCTTTTCATGCCCACCTTTTCCAATCACCAGCCACTCCCAATTCTCTCCTCTCACCTAGTATGCTCATCGCTCTGCGACTCAATTTACACCCGGTTCCCACCACTCGCCACCTTCTCCCATCCCAAGTAATGTGTGATCTTTTCAAGCAAAGCGATTACACAGAGTACAGAACTGATCCCTCCGGACAGTGGATGCTGCGTAGCACCACAACCAAAATCGAGGAATGTCTGGCCTGGAATTCGGGAAGTCGCTCCATGAATCAAATGAGAAGGTGTAGGAAAAGTGGTGCGGAATTATTTCGCACAGCAAAATCGTCTCGAATTTAATATTGTCATAAATAAATACATCGTGGCTTTAGCATTTTTTGGTTGTTTAAGGGAATGGAGCATTAAATTGTATGTCTCTGCTACTCACTGAAACTCTCACTCATATCTTCGTAGAAATCCAAAGCAGGATGTGTCATGGGGACGCGGCACATGGAGGACAGCGGAATGAGAATAAAATCTCAGGTTGATCGAATGGAATTTGTTTTCAAGACAATGCACTCTGACAATGCACTCTGACAATGCACTCTAACAATGCACTCTGACAATGCACTCTGACAATGCACTCTGACAATGCACTCTGACAATGCACTCTGACAATGCACTCTGACAATGCACTCTGACAATGCACTCTGACAATGCACTCTGACAATGCACTCTGACAATGCACTCTGACAATGCACTCTGACAATGCACTCTGACAATCTCTGAATGGCCTTAAAACGAGCATTCATTCATTCATTCATTCACATTCATTCATTCATTCAATGCACTCTTCTTTACGAATGGGGATCTTTCGATGGACACAGCTTTATGGGCACCGCATGATGTTAACATTTATCGTAAAGTGTTTGCAAACATGAACCTTCATTTGAAACATTTATGTTCGATAGTCTTAAGATATCTTTTGATTTGTAAATCTGGGATGTTGTGCTTTGAAAAGGTGAGTTCCACAATCGCATTCCCATTCCATCAATTTCATTGTGCACCACACAATGTTTTTTGCTTGCGCAGATTGCCGAACATGACGCGTGGGGTAAACTATGTATGACATGTACAGAGTTACCATGTGATGAAAGACCCAAGATGTGGAACCTAATCACAAGCTGTCTGTGGAACATTCTGGAATGACCACACACGTGTAAGGCCATTTGTTGAGCCATTGTTTTTGGTTCAGTCATTTTAGGTTTCATTATTCTGCAGTTCCTTGCAGTCTCACCAACAAACCTGTCATCCTTATGATTAATGGCATGCCTTTCTGGAAGTAGACTGAACATGATGTATGTATTTATATGTATATATCTGGAAAGGCAATAGCAAATCACCATAGCTATATATATATGGTGATTCTCTGAGGTCGAGAGAGAGAAGAGTGGAGAAGGAGACTGATGGGGGAGAGGTGTGGTTTGTCAAGGAGGGCCAAGTGGTAAGAGGTGGAAAGAGGAGGAGGTGGAAAGCAAGAGTGCTGTCAGATGCGTGTGATTGGCAGGTGGTGGCAGACCTAAAGCCACAATTGGTATTCCCCGAGGAGATCTGTGTGACAAGGTTGCGGCCTGACATTGTCATTTGGTCAGGTGCAACAAGACAGGTCATCTTAGGGGAATTGTCTGTACCTTGGGAAGAGAACATGGAGGAGGTGCACGAGAGGAAGAGAGGAAAGTATAGTGAGCTGGAGGCAGAGTGTCGGGAGAAGGGTTGGCGAGTTTCGTGTCAGCCATTTGAGGTGGGGTGTAGAGGGTATATTGGCAATTCCTTTTCTGCATTTCTTGCTCGGCTTGGAGTGTGTGGGACAGAAAGAAGGATGTGTGACAAGGTGGCCCAGGTTGCCTTGAAATGCTCATTTTGGATATGGAGTAAGTTTATGGAGGCACGTCGAATGGTGTAGGTTGAGGTTACGGAATAGAAATGGAGGTGTGTGTGTGTGTGTGTATGTGTGCATGTGTGTGTGTGTGTGTGTGTGTGTGTGTGTGTGTGTGTGTGTGTGTGTGTGTGTGTGTGTGTGAATAAAAGAGAGATAGAATTGTGAGGAACAGAAATGAAAAAACGAGGTGTGTGTGTGTGTGTGTGTGTGTGTGTGTGTGTGTGTGTGTGTGTTGCAGGAGTGGGTCATGAGTGGGTGTGGTTTTGCATGAATTGTTTTGCATGTTTGCATGAGTGGTGCATGTTGGTAAGGGTAGGTGGTTGGTTGTGTGGGTTTTTTTTTTTTTTTGTTTGTTTGTTTTTGTTACTATTATTATTTCTTATTTTGTGTATGTGAGTGAGTGAGTGGGTGAGGGTGTGTGTTTTTGCATGAGTGAATTTTTGCATGAGTGTGTGTGTTTTTGTATGTTGAGTGGTGTAGGTTGTAAGGGTAGGTGGTTGGTTGGTGTTGTGTGTGTATGTCTGTGGATGATCTGGTGGGTTTTGTTGGTGAGTGGTGAAGGGTATAAAGGTGGGTGTTTGAGTGTTCCACCATGTTTGTTTGGTGCTGTGGATTCTGGATGTGGAGGTGTTGTTGTTTTCGTCTGCATTCACACTGGCTGGGGGTGGGGGTATGTACGCATCCAGGTGTAGTTGCTGCATGTGTATGTGTATGTGCCCCTGCTGGCCCACCTTACCTGACCGTATCGAGGTTGAAGGGCCGAAACGGGATGATGCTGAGGACCTCGACTGAGGACCCGGTCAGTGCGGCACACTTGTGACCAGGTGTGTTTTGAACATATATATATATATATATATATATATATATATATATATATATATATATATGTATGTATGTATGTATGTATGTATGTATGTATATATATATACTGTATATTGTTGCGGATCTCAAACGTCGGCCTCCCCCTTATCAACGGGGGATTAATCCCCATGTCTTTTTACTAGCCGACGTGATCCGGGGCTATCACGTTCCTTCCGGTTGGTGTTAAATAGGGTTGTAAGCCGAATTAGTCTTATTACCTAAGTACTAACACCGGCCGTGAAGCAAGGAAATAACCCCACCCGAACCACGGCGTTAGTGGACATGCCGAGCGAAAGCGAGCTGCGATTCGGGCCGTTAACGGGAACTAACCCGATTGGAGCGGTTCTTAATCGTGCCATGCTTACCCAATGGAGAAATCACTAAGACGGTCGAATCAGGAAAGACAGGAAGAACAGATTGGTTTATTAACTATTTACACAGGAAGAAGAGGAAGAGAAAGAGGCATGTACAGTGAAGAAGAAGAAGCAGATACACAGGGCAGCCTTATAAAGTCTTATACTTATATCTGGACACAGGCCCACTCAGACTCAGATTCACACGGGGTTGTAGATGGTCGGGTTGAGGGTCCACTGATGGCGTCCACAGCTCGCTCCGGTCCCCGACTCGTACCACGAAGCAGCTGGTGATGGTAGACGGCAGACGACAGGCGGTATCGTCCCGTGTCGGTGGCGCGGATCGGACAATTACACTGGGGGGGATACGTAAGCTCGCGATTATACTGCGTACGTAATAGTTGTACCGGCGCCTTTATACGCGTTCCCTGTATCGCTCGGTACAATGCGCCACTTCCACAATGATGTCACCAAAGCGCCTTTCCCCCAAAAGTCCTCACAAAAGTCCTTTGACACTCCTCTCCTCATAACTCAGCTCACGAACTTGACAAGCGCCTCTCCCTTCTCATTACTCGTTCAACAGAGGACCCCGGCTCATAACTTGTCACTGCGAACTCAGGAGCGCCTCTCCCTTCTCAACTGTTCAACAGAGGACCCCGGCTCATAACTCGTTCAACAGAGGACCCCGGCTCATAACTCGTTCAACAGAGCACCCCGGCTCATAACTCGTTCAACAGAGGACCCCGGCTCATAACTGAGGTGGGGGCCTCGCGCAAAGGGTTTTATTGCCACGCCCAGCGAACCCTCTGGAATGTCCAGCCACACCCTGTCAGGCGATGTCGCCACAGCCCTGGTTGGTTGATGGGGTCTTACCGGCTCTGCCCTTGATGTCCACTTGACGTGGCCACACCACCACCCTTGCGCTCCGCCCCTTGTCCAGGCCTTACCTCATGGCATTTGGCTGGTTTGAGCGAGCAACTGGCAGCTAACGCTGCTGGCCCAACGCGTAACAAACTGCGAGGGGCAATGGGGTGCAGACTGGATAGTGCTCAATGGAGTCGGGTGGAGGGAGGGCTGCAGGATGAACG